>NW_026512509.1:175000-197500 GCF_027579735.1 Bombina bombina | reverse complement strand
AACAAAATACAAAAACGATCAACTGCTGTTAAAGAGTAAAAAAACAAAAAATACTAAACCACATTCATTAAATTATAATTTTCACTAACAGAATCCCTTTCAGTGAAATCTAAGGTTGCAGAACTTACTAAGATGTGGCTAAAACACTGCTCATTGACTGCATCTCTCTTCCTGCTCTGCCTCTGTCTGTATTAAGGAAGTGACAGTGGCACATTCCACTGCACTTAGAGGGAAAGTACAGAACTCTCTTTTTCACTTTAACAAAAGCTGGCAGCTTCACAGCACAGCAACAAAATAAATGAAAGTAGTTTTTTTCCGTTTTTGTTTTGTTTTATATGATTTAACATCCAGCCCCAACCCTAAGTTCCACTGACTAATGCCTCTCACTACAGGGAGTGCAGAATTATTAGGCAAGTTGTATTTTTGAGGATTAATTTTATTATTGAACAACAACCATGTTCTCAATGAACCCAAAAAACTCATTAATATCAAAGCTGAATAGTTTTGGAAGTAGTTTTTAGTTTGTTTTTAGTTATAGCTATTTTAAGGGGATATCTGTGTGTGCAGGTGACTATTACTGTGCATAATTATTAGGCAACTTAACAAAAAACAAATATATACCCATTTCAATTATTTATTTTTACCAGTGAAACCAATATAACATCTCAACATTCACAAATATACATTTCTGACATTCAAAAACAAAACAAAAACAAATCAGTGACCAATATAGCCACCTTTCTTTGCAAGGACACTCAAAAGCCTGCCATCCATGGATTCTGTCAGTGTTTTGATCTGTTCACCATCAACATTGCGTGCAGCAGCAACCACAGCCTCCCAGACACTGTTCAGAGAGGTGTACTGTTTTCCCTCCTTGTAAATCTCACATTTGATGATGGACCACAGGTTCTCAATGGGGTTCAGATCAGGTGAACAAGGAGGCCATGTCATTAGATTTTCTTCTTTTATACCCTTTCTTGCCAGCCACGCTGTGGAGTACTTGGACGCGTGTGATGGAGCATTGTCCTGCATGAAAATCATGTTTTTCTTGAAGGATGCAGACTTCTTCCTGTACCACTGCTTGAAGAAGGTGTCTTCCAGAAACTGGCAGTAGGACTGGGAGTTGAGCTTGACTCCATCCTCAACCCGAAAAGGCCCCACAAGCTCATCTTTGATGATACCAGCCCAAACCAGTACTCCACCTCCACCTTGCTGGCGTCTGAGTCGGACTGGAGCTCTCTGCCTTTTACCAATCCAGCCACGGGCCCATCCATCTGGCCCATCAAGACTCACTCTCATGTCATCAGTCCATAAAACCTTAGAAAAATCAGTCTTGAGATATTTCTTGGCCCAGTCTTGATGTTTCAGCTTGTGTGTCTTGTTCAGTGGTGGTCGTCTTTCAGCCTTTCTTACCTTGGCCATGTCTCTGAGTATTGCACACCTTGTGCTTTTGGGCACTCCAGTGATGTTGCAAGTGGCATCTTGGCAGCTGCACGCTTGACTTTTCTCAGTTCATGGGCAGTTATTTTGCGCCTTGGTTTTTCCACACGCTTCTTGCGACCCTGTTGACTATTTTGAATGAAACGCTTGATTGTTCGATGATCACGCTTCAGAAGCTTTGCAATTTTAAGAGTGCTGCATCCCTCTGCAAGATATCTCACTATTTTTGACTTTTCTGAGCCTGTCAAGTCCTTCTTTTGACCCATTTTGCCAAAGGAAAGGAAGTTGCCTAATAATTATGCACACCTGATATAGGGTGTTGATGTCATTAGACCACACCCCTTCTCATTACAGAGATGCACATCACCTAATATGCTTAATTGGTAGTATGCTTTCGAGCCTATACAGCTTGGAGTAAGACAACATGCATAAAGAGGATGATGTGGTCAAAATACTCATTTGCCTAATAATTCTGCACTCCCTGTAGATTGGTTCAGCCCAAATAGGACTGCCTCAAATAAGCAATTATGGGACATGCAATGAGTTTAACCACTTTAATCCAGTAGGTGGCGCAGCATGTTGTGTAATGGTGGGCAGACCTGCTTGTGCCTCTCCATTGCACAACATATAGCTGTGAGAAAAAAATGCTGGGGAAAAAAAATTGCAATTTTTTTATTTTATTTTTTTAAAGCCCATGAAAACTATATATATTTTTGCCCATATGAGAGGTGAAGCACTGCCTCACCTGCCTCTAGTGACTGCACATCACTGGTTCAAGCCATATCAGGTTTATAGCGGCTGTTTTCGTACATCGGAAGGGTGCTTGTAATCTCATATTAGAAGTTGAAAGTATATGTGAATGCGGGAGCGCAATCTCGATTTACGCTAGAATAATTACTCTGGTATTGTGAAACAAAAAAGAGGCACAAAACACATCAAAAATACACTGAAAAGTATAATAACAATCATAATCACACTATCTAATAAAAATTATTTAAACAAAAATATTGCACAAAAAAGTTATGGAAGGACTCAAAGATATGAGGTTTCAGTTGCTAGAAAAAAAAATAAGGCAGGATAAGGGGCTTTAACATAGAGATATATACATATACATGTCTAAATATATATATATTTATGTGTGTAGATATGTATTTATTTATATGCTTAGATATGTTTTTACAGACATATATACACAGTGCTTTTTTTGTAAAAAGAAAAGCTTGGCCACATTGGGCAGCTGGGATACCGGGAAAAATCCCAGTGGTCCGGCAGCTGTTGGGCTGGCAGGGGCAGCTGCAGTGTGTGGAGAGCAGCAAAGCACAGTTGTGAGGAGCAAGCAGCAAACAGACTGACAGGCTTACGGTACTACCATGGCCCCCTCATATGCCAACATTTATATGGGGGAATTCGAAGAACAACATATATGGTCCAATAATCCCTATTTAAGACACATAAAAAAATATTATAGATTTATAGACGATCTATTGTTTATTTGGGAAGGGGACATCCAGGGAGTTTTAAAATTTGTTGAACATCTAAATTGTAATACGTTTAATCTGAAATTTACTAAAGTAATATCCAAAAACAGTATTAACTTTTTAGATTTAACACTATATATTGGTAATTCAAATAAGATTAGTGTAAGAAACTTCAGAAAAGAAACAGACAGAAACAATTTTCTAAGTGCAAACAGTGGTCATTTAATGAGGTGGATTCAGAATGTACCACTAGGGCAATACCAACGCCTGAAAAGAAATTGCACTGAAGAATCTGATTATATCAAGGAGGCAGATATTCTGACAAATAAGTTCAAGGATAAGGGTTATAAAGAAGAATGGCTTGTGAAAGCGAAGAATAAAACTGACTTAATATCTCGTGAACATTTACTAATCCCTAAATCCAAAAGAAACAATATGTTATCACAAAAGAACACAATGTTCGAAAATGAACCACTGTTTATCACAACTTACTCTGAGGGTTCAAATCAGATCCGTAGGATCTTGAACAAAAATTGGAATATTTTAAAACAAGATCCAATTTTGTGCCCATTATTGGGAGATAAACCAAAAATTGTGTTTAGAAAGAACAAAGATCTGAAACACTTTTTAGCACCCTCAAAGTTAAAAGATGTTCAGATAACAGCTCCAAAATCAAATTGGTTAACCCCTAAACAGGGTATGTTTAAATGTAAAAAAAAAGGATTGCAGCATGTGTCCACATGTATTGCAATCAAATTCATTCTCGAATGCAATGGGTGATATTAGCTATGATATGAAATTTAGATGTACATGCGAGTCAACCTATGTGGTTTACCAGCTTATTTGCCCATGTAATAAAATTTATTTGGGAAGAACCAAAAGAAAAAGAAAAACAAGGTTTTGGGAACATAAAAATAATATTATAAAAGGAGTTGTAAAGCATAGTGTAGTGGATCAATTTAGGGATTATTACTTCAGTAACCCGGCAGGCTTAAAAATCAAAGTGATAGATTGGGTTCCCCACAAGATAGAGGTAACAAATCGTCTCACTAAACTAAGGAGGAGGGAGACTTTTTGGATCACTGAACTAAAAAGTCTCCATCCAATGGGACTAAATATTGATTTGGATTTGGCTGCCTTTTCCTAAATATAAGGGGATATTACCTTAAACAGTGCTTGTATAAATAAGTCACGATTATAATACTTAGTATGTCAATAATTTATTTTGAGTAAAATATTGTTAGGGATCAGGAGATATAACGGATTTAAAAACAAATGTGTCCGCAATAATGAGTTATTACTAGCATTATTATAACAATTAGAGTGTTTTGGAATTAAGTATATATATATATATATATATAAATATTTTTTTATTTTAAATTTCATTAAATTAATATACTCATTGGGTAACATAAACATATGTTAATTCCAATACAAAATGCACACATATGTTTTTGACTGTTTAGCAAAACATTTTAAGAAGATCTGACAAGGTTTATAGATCGGGCACTAGGACCCAGTAAGATCATATACCTGTATTGGTGTAGGTTTCACTGATAGGTAATATCCGGTTTAAGGATTTTAAATTTTGGACACTTGTGAATGTTCTCTAGTAAAGCAAAAAGAACAACACCCCTGAAGAAGTTTGCTCGTTGCAAAGGAAACGCGTTGGGTATATTAAGGGTCAAAACAGTGACAGCTTTTAAATTGCTGAATACCAGCTGAGACGTACGGTTACACAAGCCGCCGACATTTGGGTACAAAGAATGCTGCTATGAGAGAGCAGCTGAGGCAGTGAACTTTACAAACAGAGATCTAAAACGAGATTTCAAGATTTAATCAGCTTCTGGTGAATAACGGACAATTGCTGCCACTTATATGAAAGGCGTTTTAAACACTGCAATCTTGTAAGTGTGAATTTTTAACTTTATGCGCACAAATAAATTGTTTTTAAGCTACCTTGAATTGGTGGGCGCTGTGTGTTTGTTGTTTTTTTCAGACTGACAGGCTTAGCCACTCATTCAGGCATGTGAGCAGGTGAGGGTCGTAGCGGAGTGGCCACCGCAGCTTGCAGTGCTTAGCTTACATAGGTGATGCGGCAGTGGCACGGCCGCTCACGCTGCACGCACCAATAGAGGCAATTTGTGACTCACACGTGACAAGGTCAGGAGGGAATAGAACAAGAGGTACGGGACAGGAAGCTCTCCGTGGTAGGAGCTGACCAAAGTAAACAAAAAATAACCTTTGCGGTGAAAATTAAAAAATGTAAGTAAATTACTGTAAGGTATGTGCAATAGAAACGTACACTTTGATATGACAAAAAATATATATATAATGATAATATATATTAATTTAATTGATCTAAAATGAAAACTAAAAACATCTGCTATAAGAAAATTGATGCCGGCATCTACGTTAAAAAGAGGAATATCTTCTAAAAGTAAATATTGTTGATAGGGTAGCAACAATTTTAAATGAGTAATAGCATAAACATATGATGAATAATACACAAATAAATCAGACAATAATATTATCAACGAACATCAAAATGATTGATGAGGAGTACTAAACACTAGCTAAATGAACTATTAAATCCTAATTGTAAAAGGGCATTAGCGAGGAAAGGTATCCAAATGGATCAATCCATATGATAAATCTGTATAAATCTTCGGCTGTGCACAGCTTGGAATGACTGAGGATAAAAAATAATTTCTTTATAGTATCCAAGAAAGAAAGGAAAAGGCTGTGCCGTAGATAGTCAAGAGGAGCTGTGCAATCATTGTGGTGGGAAGCCACGCTAGCGGTGTAGGTTTCCATCCTCTAAAGGAGCAACACTGGACTACACTTTGTTAAATTGAGCAACCGGAGTTACTCTACAGCTATACCGGATCCATAACCACGGGGATACTTTGTTTCCATCTGAGAAGGAGTCAATATTCACAAGAGACCAGTAACAACAAACCGATCTGGTCATGTGGTCTGACGTCATTGTACCCCTTGTGGTTCACTATGGAACCTGGACATTCTCCTTACTATCACAAACAGTGAGTTTTTTATCCTCGGTCATTCCAAGCTGTGCACAGCCGAAGATTTATACAGATTTATCATATGGATTGATCCATTTAGATACCTTTCCTCGCTAATGCCCTTTTACAATTAGGATTTAATAGTTCATTTAGTGAGTGTTTAGTACTCCTCATCAATCATTTTGATGTTTGTTGATAATATTATTGTCTGATTTATTTGTGTATTATTCATCATATGTTTATGCTATTACTCATTTAAAATTGTTACTACCCTATCAACAATATTTACTTTTAGAAGATATTCCTCTTTTTAACGTAGATGCCGGCATCAATTTTCTTATAACAAATGTTTTTAGTTTTCATTTTAGATCAATTAAATTAATATATATTATCAGTATATATATATATTTTTTGTCATATCAAAGTATACGTTTTTATTGCACATACCTTACAGTAATTTACTTACATTTTAAAATTTTCCCCTCAAAGGTTATTTTTGGTTTACTTTGGTCAGCTCCTAACACTGAGCGCTTCCTGTCCCGTACCTCTTGTTCTATTCTATTATTAAGATCACTTTTTGAGGAATTAGGGATCCATTAGGGACGGTTAGCTTTTCACCAAATTTAGGTATCTCTCACACCACCCTCTCACTTGTTCCAAGGCCAGGAGGGAGCCTTGTTGGAGTGGAGGCCACGTGGGACGGCAGTCACCGTTAATATGAATCATGACACAGACTAGTGCACTACCGCTGCTGACAGGGGTGTGGGGGCCTCTGGTGGCAAAAAAATAACTGCCAAGGACTGCTCCTAATAAAGTTGTGGAGAGCCTGTTCCAGAGGAAAGTTGTCCCTAGGCAAGGTAGGGGGGCTGGGACCAGGGCCGTGCTGGTCTTCTAAAATTTCCAGGGCCGGTCTAGTTTCCCAGTCCGGCCCAGAAGAAAAGGTGCTGGTACTCATTGATTATTGATTTATTCTGCTCAGTAACTTTAAGAAAAACAAAGGGACAACATTCTTTACAATGTCTGGTGTATTTACATGAACATTACAAATATTACCTGTTATGAGTTGGCAGAGGTGGGGGTACTCAGTAATGGTGAATAACCTCACAAAAAATGCCCTTTATATACACATATAAACACATAAATATATATGCATTGGAGCCCTTTGCAGTCAAGTAGATGAAAACATGAAATATTTTTTTATGTAATATTCATATTTAATAAAGTGTTTACCTCTGAATTTACTGTAAATATTTCACATTCCAATGTTCTTCACATAGGGGTATATGTTCTAAGAGAGAGAGCTGTGTATTTATGAATAAATACAACATATTCATCTATGTGTAGAACATTGTGAAATATTCATATTTTTATGTCGGGTTAGTGCACTTGAGAAAATGTGATTGGGTTTGTGCACAAGTAGGGTGTTTGTTTTCCCCCCCACTTTTCTCCCTCCCTTGAAGTCTATGGGGAATACGTAAATGCAGCTTTCTGTGCACACCGGGCTAGCACACAAGTGAAAACTTTCTAAATTTCAACTTGTAATATGAGCACTACCCGAAACGCACAAAAAACTTACTTCTAGTGACGTTAAGTGCGCGAGCGATAAATAGCGATCCAGTCGTAATGTAGCCCAATGTGTTTTACTGTGTTTGTACTCTAAATATTTTACATTCCAATGTTCTTAGTATTTTTAAATACCTGTATATTTTTCTACATATCTGTACATAGCTATACCTGTATTCATATAGATATACCGTATATATTCATATATATATATATATATATATATATATATATATATATATATATATATATATATATATATATATATATATATATATAATATATATATATATATATAAATAAATATAGATAGATATATATATATATATATATATATATACTGTATATATTTATATATTTTAAAATAAAAAATACATTTTCTTTTATGAAAATGTAAAATATGCATAACTACCTTGGAGTTTAGCGCTGTAGGTCTAACACAATGTCGGGTTAGCGCACAAGCGATTAGTGTTAGGTTTTAAAGTTTATGGGGATAAGAATATAACATGATTAAGATATCTGAAGTCCTGAAGTTAGCGTACGTTGGGTTTTTAATTTCTAATACGCTCGCTAACCTCTGCTCATGTTAAAAAAAAAAGGTTACTTCCAGCAGTGTTTGCATGCGAACCAAAGCGCTAAATAGTGCGCCACTTGTAATCTGGCCCATTGATTGACTTGAAAATACTTAATTTTGTGACTCTCTTCATCATCACAAATATAATTACATGTTAACAAATGGCTGAACAGCAGTAAACTATTAGGTGCCAGAGGCGATTCTAAACAATGTACAGGTATCTGTTACATCAAAATCTTGTAGGGGAAAGTATAATTATTTATTTCATATAATTTATTCTACACTAAGCTGTTACATCTAACTGAACACCAGGTAATAATAATAATCATCTGGGTGAACATTTAGCTGCATCCTGTATCTTTATCTGTATTTGATTATCATGTTCTCATATATGCATGAGCCAGGGTATACAGATAAACATATGTTATGATAATATATGACTTGTGCTGGTCTTTGCAGTAAGGCAGCACCAGCAATACATTAGCATGTGCACATTATTATAAATAATATAAAAAGGCTACGACATTGCATGCCATATGATGACTGAAAATGTATATTTCCTATACAGATGCCACATATTATCTTGTAGGTAAAACCAACATGGTTTAATTAAATATGGAAAATCTTCAAGATAAAAGACTACATTTATTTTAAACAAATCCCAAAAAGTTTCCATGTAACGTTTTAAAATTAAATGTTAGCTTGAATCAAAGAAGGCTGTGTAACTATAAAATGCCTCTGATTTCATAAATCCAGCTTTAATATGTGGAATATTATCCTCCTTTGCATTCAATGATATGGGCCATGTGGCCTTGCTAGTAGTCTATATGTATGCAGTGGTTGTTGCCCGTTACCTCAGGATCATTTACCTTTTCCTGCATTTAGGGCTAGACTATGAGTGGAGTGCATTTTGTGCTTGCGCTCGCACGTTAACTTTGCTAGAGGTTAACTTTTTGCTTGTGTCGGGTAGCGCTCATATTACAAGATGAAAGTAAAAATTGTTGTGCTTGCGCGAAACCTGTCTTGCCCAAAAAGTTAACGGGATATCACATTCCCAATATCATATTCACCCTATTGACTTCAATGGAGCACACAAGTTAAAAAGAACCTGACAACTACACTCGCACGCTAACCTCCTTTAAAATAGATTTTAACTATAATAAATATATATCAGCCAATCGTATTGAGCTCGCATTCTATTGGCTGATCGGAACAGCCAATAGAATGCAAGCTCAATCCAACTGGCTGATTGGATCAGCCAATCGGATTGAACTTCAATCTGATTGGCTGATTGAATCAGCCAATCAGATTTTTCCTACCTTAATTCCGATTGGCTGATAAAATCCTATCAGCCAATCGGAATTTGTGGGACGCCATCTTGGATGACGTCCCTTAAAGGAACCTTCATTCATTGTTCAGTCATCGGTTGAAGAGGATGGCTCCGCGTCAGGTCCTTGGAAGATGGCTCCACTCCGCTCCGGATGGATGAAGATTGAAGACGCCGCCTGGATGAAGACTTCTGATGGATGGAGGACCTCTTCTGCGCCACTTGGATGAAGAATTCGGCCCGGCTGGGTGAAGACAGGTCAAGGTAGGGTGATCTTCAGGGGGTTAGTGTTAGGTTTTTTTAAGGGGAGTTTAGGTGGGTTAGAGTAGGGGTATGTGGGTGGTCGGTTTTAATGTTGGGGGGGTTGTATTTTTTTTTACAGGTAAAAGAGCTGATTACTTTGGGGCAATGCCCCGCAAAAAGCCCTTTTAAGGGCTGGTAAAAGAGCTGGTTACTTTGTAATTTAGAATAGGGTAGGGCATTTTTGTATTTTGGGGGGCTTTATTATTTTATTAGGGGGATTAGATTAGGTGTAATTAGTTTAAACTTCTTGTAATTCTTTTTTATTTTCTGTAATTTAGTGGCGGGGTTTTGGTACTATAGTTTAGTTTATTTAATTTAATTTAATGTTAGGTAATTGTAGTTAATTTATTTAATTAATTTAATGATAGTGTAGTGTTAGGTTTAATTGTAACTTAGGTTAGGATTTATTTTACAGGTAATTTTGTAAGTATTTTAGCTAGGTAGTTATTAAATAGTTAATAACTATTTAATAACTATTGTACCTGGTTAAAATAAATACAAAGTTGCCTGTAAAATAAAAATAAATCCTAAAATAGCTACAATATAATTAATAGTTATATTGTAGCTATCTTAGGGTTTATTTTACAGGTAAGTATTTAGTTTTAAATAGGATTAATTTAGTTAATACAAGTAATATGTATTTAGATTTATGAAAATAATATTTAAGTTAGGGGGGGTTAGGGTTAGTCTTAGACTTAGGTTTAGGGGTTAATAATTTTAATATAGGTGGCGGCGGTATAGGGGGGGCGGTATACGGGTTAATAATATTAATATAGGTGGCAGCGGTATAGGGGGGGCAGGATAGGGGTTAATAATATTAATATAGGTGGTGGCGGGGTCTGGGAGCGGCGGTTTAGGGGTTAAACAATTTATTTAGTTGCAGCAGGGTCCGGAATCCGCAGGATAGGGGTTAATAAGTTTATGTAGGTGGCGGCGGTATAGGGGCGGCCGATTAGGGGTTAATATGTATAATGTAGGTGGCGGCGGGGTCACTATATTCTACGTTTGCCGGGCTGTAGGGCTTGATAACTAAGGCAAATCAGCCTCGCCACAAATACGCTGCGGAATTCCAGCGTATTTGCGGTTGACGGCTTGATAACTACAGGCCATGGAGTTGACCAAGGGCCTATATAATTCTATAGTTTTATGATATATTTGACATATGCATTAGTCAGTAGCAGTTTAATGGGTTGCCATGCAGTGCCAGGTGCCCCAGTCAATGGCCTCAACGTGACGCTAATATCTCACAGAAAAGAAAATCACTTCATTTACTGCTCAAAAATTGCAGAATTCATAAAGATTTGTACCCTGAGCAAGTGGTAAGTTCAGCTCTAAAGAAATCAATGAAATTGCAGGTAACCGCTTCTTGATGCATCACAAAAGCACTTTCAAAACATTTAAAAAAACAAAAACACCCTTTATAAAACAGTCCACTCTAACATATGCGAAAAGGAAACTTCAATCTTGGCTTTGAAATAGTGAGATAACTCATCTCTTGAAATGCAGTATGCAGAGAACACCCCCGACTGCCCATGATCAGCCCCTCATTCGCAACTGTGATCTTGCCAAGACAAATTTTGTTCTATACAGCAAAACTATTTTACCACTATTAATAAAAGAGACATAAATGCATGAAGAACCTCATGCAATCATGAGGTGGGAAAAGACAGGTGAAGCAAGGCTCAATTCATTTTGAACATGATCTCATCTGAACAAAACCATCCAGCCTAACAAACGTCTATAAATTCAAGCACCATAGTTCTGAAAAGTGTGAATACAAATATTGTTATATTACACAGAAAATACCACACATTAACCAAAAAATTAGGTAATATGGATTCAAGAGCACTTTTATTCTGCACTATTTATTCAAGCCTCAAAAACAAAGGATCATATTGCAACAATGTAGTAAGGTGGGCGATCTATATATACAGGTACTGCTACATCTAGCTCTAGGATTACAGCACTATATATAGATACAAGTACTCACACTCTTCAGTGCTATGTCTAGCTCTAGGATTACAGCACTATATATAGATACAGGTACTCACACTCTTCAGGGCTACGTCTAGCTCTAGGATTACAGCACTATATATAGATACAGGTACTCACACTCTTCAGTGCTACGTCTAGCTCTAGGATTACAGCACTATATATAGATACAAGTACTCACACTCTTCAATGCTATGTCTAGCTCTAGGATTACAGCACTATATATAGATACAAGTACTCACACTCTTCAGTGCTATGTCTAGCTCTAGGATTACAGCACTATATATAGATACAAGTACTCACACTCTTCAATGCTATGTCTAGCTCTAGGATTACAGCACTATATATAGATACAAGTACTCACACTCTTCAATGCTACGTCTTGCTCTAGGATTACAGCACTATATATAGATACAGGTACTCACACTCTTCAGTGCTACGTCTAGCTCTAGGATTACAGCACTATATATAGATACAGGTACTCACACTCTTCAGTGCTACGTCTAGCTCTAGGATTACAGCACTATATATAGATACAGGTACTCACACTCTTCAGTGCTACATCTAGCTCTAGGATTACAGCACTATATATAGATACAGGTACTCACACTCTTCAGGGCTACGTCTTGCTCTGGGATTACAGCACTATATATAGATACAGGTACTCACACTCTTCAGGGCTACGTCTTGCTCTGGGATTACAGCACTATATATAGATACAGGTACTTACACTCTTCAGTGCTACATCTAGCTCTAGGATTACAGCACTATATATAGATACAGGTACTCACACTCTTCAGTGCTACATCTAGCTCTAGGATTACAGCACTATATATAGATACAGGTACTCACACTCTTCAGTGCTACATCTAGCTCTAGGATTACAGCACTATATATAGATACAGGTACTCACACTCTTCAGTGCTACATCTAGCTCTAGGATTACAGCACTATATATAGATACAGGTACTCACACTCTTCAATGCTATGTCTAGCTCTAGGATTACAGCACTATATATAGATACAAGTACTCACACTCTTCAGTGCTACGTCTAGCTCTAGGATTACAGCACTATATATAGATACAAGTACTCACACTCTTCAGTGCTACGTCTAGCTCTAGGATTACAGCACTATATATAGATACAGGTACTCACACTCTTCAATGCTATGTCTAGCTCTAGGATTACAGCACTATATATAGATACAGGTACTCAAACTCTTCAGTGCTACGTCTAGCTCTAGGATTACAGCACTATATATAGATACAGGTACTCACACTCTTTAGGGCTATGTCTTGCTCTAGGATTACACACTATATATATATATATATATATATATATATATATATATATATATATATATATATATATATATATATATATATATATATATATATATATATATATATAGAGAGAGAGAGAGATACAGGTACTCACACTCTTCAGGGCTACGTCTTGCTCTGGGATTACAGCACCATATATAGATACAGGTACTCACACTCTTCAGTGCTACATCTAGCTCTAGGATTACAGCACTATATATAGATACAGGTACTCACACTCTTCAATGCTATGTCTAGCTCTAGGATTACAGCACTATATATAGATACAGGTACTCACACTCTTCAGTACTACGTCTAGCTCTAGGATTACAGCACTATATATAGATACAGGTACTCACACTCTTCAATGCTATGTCTAGCTCTAGGATTACAGCACTATATATAGATACAGGTACTCACACTCTTCAGTGCTACGTCTAGCACTAGGATTACAGCACTATATATAGATACAGGTACTCACACTCTTCAGTGCTACGTCTAGCACTAGGATTACAGCACTATGTATAGATACAGGTACTCACACTCTTCAGGGCTACGTCTTGCTCTAGGATTACAGCACTATATATAGATACAGGTACTCACACTCTTCAGTGCTACATCTAGCTCTAGGATTAGAGCACTATATATAGATACAGGTACTCACACTCTTCAGTACTACGTCTAGCTCTAGGATTACAGCACTATATATAGATACAGGTACTCACACTCTTCAGTGCTACGTCTAGCTCTAGAATTACAGCACTATATATAGATACAGGTACTCACACTCTTCAGTGCTACATCTAGCTCTAGGATTACAGCACTATATATAGATACAGGTACTCACACTCTTCAGTGCTACGTCTTGCTCTAGGATTAGAGCACTATATATAGATACAGGTACTCACACTCTTCAGTGCTACGTCTAGCTCTAGGATTACAGCACTATATATAGATACAGGTACTCAAACTCTTCAGTGCTACGTCTAGCTTTAGAATTACAGCACTATATATATATATAGATACAGGTACTCACACTCTTCAGTGCTACGTCTTGCTCTAGGATTACAGCACTATATATAGATACAGGTACTCACACTCTTCAGTGCTACGTCTTGCTCTAGGATTAGAGCACTATATATAGATACAGGTACTCACACTCTTCAGTGCTACGTCTAGCTCTAGGATTACAGCACTATATATAGATACAGGTACTTACACTCTTCAGTGCTACGTCTTGCTCTAGGATTACAGCACTATATATAGATACAGGTACTCACACTCTTCAGTGCTACGTCTTGCTCTAGGATTAGAGCACTATATATAGATACAGGTACTCACACTCTTCAGAGCTACGTCTAGCTCTAGGATTACAGCACTATATATAGATACAGGTACTCACACTCTTCAGTGCTACGTCTTGCTCTAGGATTAGAGCACTATATATAGATACAGGTACTCACACTCTTCAGTGCTACGTCTAGCTCTAGGATTACAGCACTATATATAGATACAGGTACTCAAACTCTTCAGTGCTACGTCTAGCTTTAGAATTACAGCACTATATATATATAGATACAGGTACTCACACTCTTCAGTGCTACGTCTTGCTCTAGGATTACAGCACTATATATAGATACAGGTACTCACACTCTTCAGTCCTACGTCTAGCTTTAGAATTACAGCACTATATATATATATAGATACAGGTACTCACACTCTTCAGTGCTACGTCTAGCTCTAGGATTACAGCACTATATATAGATACAGGTACTCACACTCTTCAGTGCTACGTCTTGCTCTAGGATTACAGCACTATATATAGATACAGGTACTCACACTCTTCAGTGCTACGTCTTGCTCTAGGATTAGAGCACTATATATAGATACAGGTACTCACACTCTTCAGTGCTACGTCTAGCTCTAGGATTACAGCACTATATATAGATACAGGTACTTACACTCTTCAGTGCTACTTCTTGCTCTAGGATTACAGCACTATATATAGATACAGGTACTCACACTCTTCAGTGCTACGTCTTGCTCTAGGATTAGAGCACTATATATAGATACAGGTACTCACACTCTTCAGAGCTACGTCTAGCTCTAGGATTACAGCACTATATATAGATACAGGTACTCACACTCTTCAGTGCTACGTCTAGCTCTAGGATTACAGCACTATATATAGATACAGGTACTCACACTCTTCAGTGCTACGTCTAGCTCTAGGATTACAGCACTATTTATAGATACAGGTACTCACACTCTTCAGTGCTACGTCTAGCTCTAGGATTACAGCACTATATATAGATACAGGTACTCACACTCTTCAGTGCTACGTCTAGCTCTAGGATTACAGCACTATATATAGGTACAGGTACTCACACTCTTCAGTGCTACGTCTAGCTCTAGGATTACAGCACTATATATAGATACAGGTACTTACACTCTTTAGAGCTACGTCTAGCACTAGGATTAAAGCACTATATATAGATACAGGTACTCACACTCTTCAGTGCTACGTCCAGCTCTAGGATTACAGCACTATATATAGATACAGGTACTCACAATCTTCAGTGCTACGTCTAGCACTAGGATTACAGCACTATATATATATACAGGTACTCACACTCTTCAGTGCTACGTCTAGCTCTAGGATTACAGCACTATATATATATATATACAGGTACTTAAACTCTTCAGTGCTACGTCTAGCTCTAGGATTACAGCACTATATATAGATACAGGTACACACACTATTCAGTGCTACATCTAGCTCTAGGATTGTGGAACTATATATAGATACAGGTACTCACACTCTTCAGTGCTACGTCTTGCTCTAGGATTACAGCACTATATATAGATACAGGTACTCACACTCTTCAGTGCTACGTCTAGCTCTAGGATTACAGCACTATATATAGATACAGGTACTCACACTCTTCAGTGCTACGTCTAGCTCTAGGATTCTTGCACTATATATAGATACAGGTACTTACACTCTTCAGTGCTACGTCTAGCTCTAGGATTACAGCACTATATATAGATACAGTTACTCACACACTTCAGGGCTACGTCTAGCGCTAGGATTACAGCACTATATATAGATACAGGTACTCACACTCTTCAGGGCTACGTCTAGCTCTAGGATTACAGCACTATATATAGATACAGGTACTTACACTCTTCAGTGCTACGTCTAGCTCTAGGATTACAGCACTATATATAGATACAGGTACTCACACACTTCAGGGCTACGTCTAGCGCTAGGATTACAGCACTATATATAGATACAGGTACTCACACTCTTTAGGGCTATGTCTTGCTCTAGGATTACAGCACTATATATAGATACAGGTACTCACACTCTTCAGTTCTACGTCTTGCTCTAGGATTACAGCACTATATATAGATACAGGTACTCACTCTCTTCAGTGCTACGTCTAGCTCTAGGATTACAGCACTATATATAGATACAGGTACTCACACTCTTCAGTTCTACGTCTTGCTCTAGGATTACAGCACTATATATAGATACAGGTACTCACACTCTTCAGTGCTACGTCTTGCTCTAGGATTACAGCACTATATATAGATACAGGTACTCACACTCTTCAGTGCTACATCTAGCTCTAGGATTACAGCACTATATATAGATACAGGTACACACACTATTCAGTGCTACATCTAGCTCTAGGATTACAGCACTATATATAGGTACAGGTACTCACACTCTTCAGTGCTACGTCTAGCTCTAGGATTACAGCACTATATATAGATACAGGTACTCACATTCTTCAGTGCTACGTCTAGCTCTAGGATTACAGCACTATATATAGATACAAGTACTCACACTCTTCAGTGCTACGTCTAGCTCTAGGATTACAGCAATATATATAGATACAGGTACTCACACTCTTCAGTGCTACGTCCAGCTCTAGGATTACAGCACTATATATAGATACAGGTACTCACACTCTTCAGTGCTACGTCTAGCACTAGGATTACAGCACTATATATAGATACAGGTACTCACACTCTTCAGTGCTATGTCTAGCTCTAGGATTACAGCACTATATATATATACAGGTACTTACACTCTTCAGTGCTACGTCTAGCTCTAGGATTACAGCACTATATATAGATACAGGTACACACACTATTCAGTGCTACATCTAGCTCTAGGATTACAGCACTATATATAGGTACAGGTACTCACACTCTTCAGTGCTACGCCTAGCTCTAGGATTACAGCACTATATATAGATACAAGTACTCACACTCTTCAGTGCTACGTCTTGCTCTAGGATTACAGCACTATATATAGGTACAGGTACTCACACTCTTCAGTGCTACGTCTAGCTCTAGGATTACAGCACTATATATAGATACAGGTAGTAACACTCTTCAGTGCTACGTCTTGCTCTAGGATTACAGCACTATATATAGATACAGGTACTTACACTCTTCAGTGCTACGTCTAGCTCTAGGATTACAGCACTATATATAGATACAGGTACTCACACACTTCAGGGCTACGTCTAGCGCTAGGATTACAGCACTATATATAGATACAGGTACTCACACTCTTCAGGGCTACGTCTAGCTCTAGGATTACAGCACTATATATAGATACAGGTACTTACACTCTTCAGTGCTACGTCTAGCTCTAGGATTACAGCACTATATATAGATACAGGTACTCACACACTTCAGGGCTACGTCTAGCGCTAGGATTACAGCACTATATATAGATACAGGTACTCACACTCTTCAGGGCTATGTCTTGCTCTAGGATTACAGCACTATATATAGATACAGGTACTCACACTCTTCAGTTCTACGTCTTGCTCTAGGATTACAGCACTATATATAGATACAGGTACACACACTATTCAGTGCTACATCTAGCTCTAGGATTACAGCACTATATATAGGTACAGGTACTCACACTCTTCAGTCCTACGTCTAGTTCTAGGATTACAGCACTATATATAGATACAGGTACACACACTATTCAGTGCTACATCTAGCTCTAGGATTACAGCACTATATATAGATACAGGTACACACACTATTCAGTGCTACATCTAGCTCTAGGATTACAGCACTATATATAGATACAGGTACACACACTATTCAGTGCTACATCTAGCTCTAGGATTACAGCACTATATATAGGTACAGGTACTCACACTCTTCAGTGCTACGCCTAGCTCTAGGATTACAGCACTATATATAGATACAAGTACTCACACTCTTCAGTGCTACGTCTTGCTCTAGGATTACAGCACTATATATAGGTACAGGTACTCACACTCTTCAGTGCTACGTCTAGCTCTAGGATTACAGCACTATATATAGATACAGGTACTCACACTCTTCAGTGCTACGTCTAGCTCTAGGATTACAGCACTATATATAGATACAGGTACTCACACTCTTCAGTGCTACGTCTAGCTCTAGGATTACAGCACTATATATAGATATAGGTACTCACACTCTTCAGGGCTATGTCTTGCTCTAGGATTACAGCACTATATATATATATATATATATATAGATACATACAGGTACTCACACTCTTCAGGGCTACGTCTTGCTCTAGGATTACACACTATATATAGATACAGGTACTCACACTCTTCAGTACTACGTCTTGCTCTAGGATTACACACTATATATAGATACAGGTACTCACACTCTTCAGTACTACGTCTAGCTCTAGGATTACAGCACTATATATAGATACAGGTATTCACACTCTTCAGTGCTACGTCTAGCGCTAGGATTACAGCACTATATATAGATACAGGTACTCACACTCTTCAGTGCTACGTCTAGCTCTAGGATTACAGCACTATATATAGATACAGGTACTTACACTCTTCAGTGCTACGTCTAGCTCTAGGATTCTTGCACTATATATAGATACAGGTACTCACACTCTTCAGTGCTACGTCTAGCTCTAGGATTACAGCACTATATATAGATACAGGTACTTACACTCTTTAGAGCTACGTCTAGCTCTAGGATTACAGCACTATATATAGATACAGGTACTCACACTCTTCAGTGCTACGTCTAGCTCTAGGATTACAGCACTATATATAGATACAGGTACTCACACTCTTCAGTACTACGTCTAGCTCTAGGATTACAGCACTATATATAGATACAGGTACTCACACTCTTCAGTACTACGTCTAGCTCTAGGATTACAGGACTATATATAGATACAGGTACTCACACTCTTCAGTACTACGTCTAGCTCTAGGATTACAGGACTATATATAGATACAGGTACTCACACTCTTCAGGGCTACGTCTAGCTCTAGGATTACAGCACTATATATAGATACAGATACTCACACTCTTCAGTGCAACATCTAGCTCTCGGATTACAGCACTAAATATAGATACAGGTACTCACACTCTTCAGTGCTACGTCTAGCTCTAGGATTACAGCACTATATATAGATACAGGTACTCACACTCTTCAGTGCTACGTCTAGCTCTAGGATTACAGCACTATATATAGATACAGGTACACACACTCTTCAGTACTACATTTAGCTCTAGGATTACAGCACTATATATAGATACAGGTACTCACACTCTTCAGTGCAACGTCTAGCTCTAGGATTACAGCACTATATATAGATACAGGTACACACACTTTTCAGTGCTACATCTAGCTCTAGGATTGGGGCACTATATATAGATACAGGTACTCAAACTCTTAAGGCTACGTCTTGCTCTAGGATTACAGCACTATATATAGATACAGGTACTTACACTCTTCAGTGCTACGTCTAGCTCTAGGATTCTGGCACTATATATAGATACAGGTACTCACACTCTTCAGTTCTACGTCTAGCTCTAGGATTACAGCACTATATATAGATACAGGTACTCACACTCTTCAGTTCTACGTCTAGCTCTAGGATTAAAGCACTATATATAGATACAGGTACTCACACTCTTCAGTACTACGTCTAGCTCTAGGATTACAGCACTATATATAGATACAGGTACTCACACTCTTCAGTGCTACGTCCAGCTCTAGGATTAGAGAACTATATATAGATACAGGTACTCACACTCTTCAGTACTACGTCTAGCTCTAGGATTACAGCACAATATATAGATACAGGTACTCACACTCTTCAGTGCTACATCTAGCTCTGGATAACAGCACTATATATAGATACAGGTACTCACACTCTTCAGTGCTACGTCCAGCTCTAGGATTACAGCACTATATATAGATACAGGTACTCATACTCTTCAGTACTACGTCTAGCTCTAGGATTACAGCACTATATATAGATACAGGTACTCACACTCTTCAGTGCTACGTCCAGCTCTAGGATTAGGGCACTATATATAGATACAGGTACTCACACTCTTCAGTACTACGTCTAGCTCTAGGATTACAGCACTATATATAGATACAGGTACTTACACTCTTCAGTGCTACGTCTAGCTCTAGGATTACAGCACTATATATAGATACAGGTACTCACACTCTTCAGTTCTACGTCTAGCTCTAGGATTACAGCACTATATATAGATACAGGTACTTACACTCTTCAGGGCTACGTCTTGCTCTAGGATTACAGCACTATATATAGAAACAGGTACTCACACTCTTCAGGGCTACGTCTAGCTCTAGGATTACAGCACTATATATAGATACAGGCACTTACACTCTTCAGGGCTACGTCTTGCTCTAGGATTACAGCACTATATATAGATACAGGTACTCATACTCTTCAGTGCTACGTCTAGCTCTAGGATTACAGCACTATATATAGATACAGGTACTCACACTCTTCAGGGCTACGTCTAGCTCTAGGATTACAGCACTATATATAGATACAGATACTCACACTCTTCAGTGCAACATCTAGCTCTCGGATTACAGCACTATATATAGATACAGGTACTCACACTCTTCAGTGCTACGTCTAGCTCTAGGATTACAGCACTATATATAGATACAGGTACACACACTCTTCAGTACTACATTTAGCTCTAGGATTACAGCACTATATATAGATACAGGTACTCACACTCTTCAGTGCAACGTCTAGCTCTAGGATTACAGCACTATATATAGATACAGGTACACACACTTTTCAGTGCTACATCTAGCTCTAGGATTGGGGCACTATATATAGATACAGGTACTCAAACTCTTAAGGCTACGTCTTGCTCTAGGATTACAGCACTATATATAGATACAGGTACTTACACTCTTCAGTGCTACGTCTAGCTCTAGGATTCTGGCACTATATATAGATACAGGTACTCACACTCTTCAGTTCTACGTCTAGCTCTAGGATTACAGCACTATATATAGATACAGGTACTCACACTCTTCAGTTCTACGTCTAGCTCTAGGATTACAGCACTATATATAGATACAGGTACTCACACTCTTCAGTACTACGTCTAGCTCTAGGATTACAGCACTATATATAGATACAGGTACTCACACTCTTCAGTGCTACGTCCAGCTCTAGGATTAGAGCACTATATATAGATACAGGTACTCACACTCTTCAGTACTACGTCTAGCTCTAGGATTACAGCACTATATATAGATACAGGTACTTACACTCTTCAGTGCTACGTCTAGCTCTGGATAACAGCACTATATATAGATACAGGTACTCACACTCTTCAGTGCTACGTCCAGCTCTAGGATTACAGCACTATATATAGATACAGGTACTCACACTCTTCAGTACTACGTCTAGCTCTAGGATTACAGCACTATATATAGATACAGGTACTCACACTCTTCAGTGCTACGTCCAGCTCTAGGATTAGAGCACTATATATAGATACAGGTACTCACACTCTTCAGTACTACGTCTAGCTCTAGGATTACAGCACTATATATAGATACAGGTACTTACACTCTTCAGTGCTACGTCTAGCTCTAGGATTACAGCACTATATATAGATACAGGTACTTACACTCTTCAGTGCTACGTCTAGCTCTAGGATTCTGGCACTATATATAGATACAGGTACTTACACTCTTCAGTGCTACGTCTAGCTCTAGGATTACAGCACTATATATAGATACAGGTACAGGATGGAGTCAATAAATAATAAATAATTGAAATGGGTATATATTTGTTTTTTGTTAAGTTGCCTAATAATTATGCACAGTAATAGTCACCTGCACACACAGATATCCCCCTAAAATAGCTATAACTAAAAACAAACTAAAAACTACTTCCAAAACTATTCAGCTTTGATATTAATGAGTTTTTTGGGTTCATTGAGAACATGGTTGTTGTTCAATAATAAAATTAATCCTCAAAAATACAACTTGCCTAATAATTCTGCACTCCCTGTATAGATACAGGTACTCACACACTTCAGTGCTACGTCTAGCTCTAGGATTAAAGCACAATATATAGATACAGGTACTCACACTCTTCAGTGCT
>NW_026512509.1:0-170000 GCF_027579735.1 Bombina bombina | reverse complement strand
TCTTCAGTACTACGTCTAGCTCTAGGATTACAGCACTATATATAGATACAGGTACTCACACTCTTCAGTGCTACGTCCAGCTCTAGGATTAGAGCACTATATATAGATACAGGTACTTACACTCTTCAGTGCTACGTCTAGCTCTAGGATTACAGCACTATATATAGATACAGGTACTTACACTCTTCAGTGCTACGTCTAGCTCTAGGATTCTGGCACTATATATAGATACAGGTACTTACACTCTTCAGTGCTACGTCTAGCTCTAGGATTACAGCACTATATATAGATACAGGTACAGGATGGAGTCAATAAATAATAAATAATTGAAATGGGTATATATTTGTTTTTTGTTAAGTTGCCTAATAATTATGCACAGTAATAGTCACCTGCACACACAGATATCCCCCTAAAATAGCTATAACTAAAAACAAACTAAAAACTACTTCCAAAACTATTCAGCTTTGATATTAATGAGTTTTTTGGGTTCATTGAGAACATGGTTGTTGTTCAATAATAAAATTAATCCTCAAAAATACAACTTGCCTAATAATTCTGCACTCCCTGTATAGATACAGGTACTCACACACTTCAGTGCTACGTCTAGCTCTAGGATTACAGCACAATATATAGATACAGGTATTCACACTCTTCAGTGCTACGTCTAGCTCTAGGATTACAGCACTATATATAGATACAGGTACACACACTATTCAGTGCTACATCTAACTCTACGATTGTGGAACTATATATAGATACAGGTACTCACACTCTTCAGTGCTACGTCTAGCTCTAGGATTACAGCACTATATATAGATACAAGTACTCACACTCTTCAGTGCTACGTCTAGCTCTAGGATTACAGCACTATATATAGATACAGGTACTCACACTCTTCAGTGCTACGTCTAGCTCTAGGATTACAGCACTATATATAGATACAGGTACTCACACTCTTCAGTGCTACGTCTAGCTCTAGGATTACAGCACTATATATAGATACAGGTACACACACTATTCAGTGCTACATCTAGCTCTAGGATTGTGGAACTATATATAGATACAGGTACTCACACTCTTCAGTGCTACGTCTTGCTCTAGGATTACAGCACTATATATAGATACAGGTACTCACACTCTTCAGTACTACGTCTAGCTCTAGGATTACAGCACTATATATAGATACAGGTACTCACACTCTTCAGTGCTACGTCTAGCTCTAGGATTACAGCACTATATATAGATACAGGTACTCACACTTTTCAATGCTATGTCTAGCTCTAGGATTACAGCACTATATATAGATACAGGTACTCACACTCTTCAGTGCTACGTCTAGCTCTAGGATTACAGCACTATATATAGATACAGGTACTCACACTCTTCAGTGCTACGTCTAGCTCTAGGATTACAGCACTATATATAGATACAGGTACTCACACTCTTCAGTGCTACGTCCAGCTCTAGGATTAGAGCACTATATATAGATACAGGTACTCACACTCTTCAGTACTACGTCTAGCTCTAGGATTACAGCACTATATATAGAAACAGGTACTCACACTCTTCAGTGCTACGTCTAGCTCTAGGATAACAGCACTATATATAGATACAGGTACTCACACTCTTCAGTGCTACGTCCAGCTCTAGGATTACAGCACTATATATAGATACAGGTACTCACACTCTTCAGTACTACGTCTAGCTCTAGGATTACAGCACTATATATAGATACAGGTACTCACACTCTTCAGTGCTACGTCCAGCTCTAGGATTAGAGCACTATATATAGATACAGGTACTCACACTCTTCAGTACTACGTCTAGCTCTAGGATTACAGCACTATATATAGATACAGGTACTCACACTCTTCAGTGCTACGTCTAGCTCTAGGATTACAGCACTATATATATAGATACAGGTACTTACACTCTTCAGTGCTACGTCTAGCTCTAGGATTCTGGCACTATATATAGATACAGGTACTTACACTCTTCAGTGCTACGTCTAGCTCTAGGATTACAGCACTATATATAGATACAGGTACAGGATGGAGTCAATAAATAATAAATAATTGAAATGGGTATATATTTGTTTTTTTGTTAAGTTGCCTAATAATTATGCACAGTAATAGTCACCTGCACACACAGATATCCCCCTAAAATAGCTATAACTAAAAACAAACTAAAAACTTCTTTGATAGCTTTGATATTAATGAGTTTTTTGGGTTAATTGAGAACATGGTTGTTGTTCAATAATAAAATTAATCCTCAAAAATACAACTTGCCTAATAATTCTGCACTCCCTGTATAGATACAGGTACTCACACTCTTCAGTGCTACGTCTAGCTCTAGGATTACAGCACTATATATATATACAGGTACTCACACTCTTCAGTGCTACGTCTAGCTCTAGGATTACAGCACTATATATATATACAGGTACTCACACTCTTCAGTGCTATGTCTAGCTCTAGGATTACAGCACTATATATAGATACAGGTACTCACACTCTTCAGTGCTACGTCCAGCTCTAGGATTAGAGCACTATATATAGATACAGGTACTCGCACTCTTCAGTGCTACGTCTAGCTCTAGGATTACAGCACTATGTATAGATATAGGTACTCACACTCAGTGCTACGTCTAGCTCTAGGATTACAGCACTATATATAGATACAAGTACTCACACTCTTCAGTGCTACGTCTAGCTCTAGGATTACAGAACTATATATAGATACAGGTACTCACACTCTTCAGTGCTACGTCTTGCTCTAGGATTACAGCACTATATATAGATACAGGTACACACACACTTCAGTGCTACGTCTAGCTCTAGGATTACAGCACTATATATAGATACAGGTACTCACACTCTTCAGTGCTACGTCTAGCTCTAGGATTACAGCACTATATATAGATACAGGTACACACACTCTTCAGTACTACATTTAGCTCTAGGATTACAGCACTATATATAGATACAGGTACTCACACTCTCAGTGCAACGTCTAGCTCTAGGATTACAGCACTATATATAGATACAGGTACACACACTTTTCAGTGCTACATCTAGCTCTAGGATTGGGGCACTATATATAGATACAGGTACTCAAACTCTTAAGGCTACGTCTTGCTCTAGGATTACAGCACTATATATAGATACAGGTACTTACACTCTTCAGTGCTACGTCTAGCTCTAGGATTCTGGCACTATATATATATACAGGTATTCACACTCTTCAGTTCTACCTCTAGCTCTAGGATTACAGCACTATATATAGATACAGGTACTCACACTCTTCAGTTCTACGTCTAGCTCTAGGATTACAGCACTATATATAGATACAGGTACTCACACTCTTCAGTACTACGTCTAGCTCTAGGATTACAGCACTATATATAGATACAGGTACTCACACTCTTCAGTGCTACGTCCAGCTCTAGGATTAGAGCACTATATATAGATACAGGTACTCACACTCTTCAGTACTACGTCTAGCTCTAGGATTACAGCACTATATATAGATACAGGTACTCACACTCTTCAGTGCTACGTCTAGCTCTAGGATAACAGCACTATATATAGATACAGGTACTCACACTCTTCAGTGCTACGTCCAGCTCTAGGATTACAGCACTATATATAGATACAGGTACTCACACTCTTCAGTACTACGTCTAGCTCTAGGATTACAGCACTATATATAGATACAGGTACTCACACTCTTCAGTGCTACGTCCAGCTCTAGGATTAGAGCACTATATATATATACAGGTACTTACACTCTTCAGTGCTACGTCTAGCTCTAGGATTACAGCACTATATATAGATACAGGTACTTACACTCTTCAGTGCTACGTCTAGCTCTAGGATTCTGGCACTATATATAGATACAGGTACTTACACTCTTCAGTGCTACGTCTAGCTCTAGGATTACAGCACTATATATAGATACAGGTACAGGATGGAGTCAATAAATAATAAATAATTGAAATGGGTATATATTTGTTTTTTGTTAAGTTGCCTAATAATTATGCACAGTAATAGTCACCTGCACACACAGATATCCCCCTAAAATAGCTATAACTAAAAACAAACTAAAAACTACTTCCAAAACTATTCAGCTTTGATATTAATGAGTTTTTTGGGTTCATTGAGAACATGGTTGTTGTTCAATAATAAAATTAATCCTCAAAAATACAACTTGCCTAATAATTCTGCACTCCCTGTATAGATACAGGTACTCACACACTTCAGTGCTACGTCTAGCTCTAGGATTACAGCACAATATATAGATACAGGTATTCACACTCTTCAGTGCTACGTCTAGCTCTAGGATTACAGCACTATATATAGATACAGGTACACACACTATTCAGTGCTACATCTAACTCTACGATTGTGGAACTATATATAGATACAGGTACTCACACTCTTCAGTGCTACGTCTAGCTCTAGGATTACAGCACTATATATAGATACAAGTACTCACACTCTTCAGTGCTACGTCTAGCTCTAGGATTACAGCACTATATATAGATACAGGTACTCACACTCTTCAGTGCTACGTCTAGCTCTAGGATTACAGCACTATATATAGATACAGGTACTCACACTCTTCAGTGCTACGTCTAGCTCTAGGATTACAGCACTATATATAGATACAGGTACACACACTATTCAGTGCTACATCTAGCTCTAGGATTGTGGAACTATATATAGATACAGGTACTCACACTCTTCAGTGCTACGTCTTGCTCTAGGATTACAGCACTATATATAGATACAGGTACTCACACTCTTCAGTACTACGTCTAGCTCTAGGATTACAGCACTATATATAGATACAGGTACTCACACTCTTCAGTGCTACGTCTAGCTCTAGGATTACAGCACTATATATAGATACAGGTACTCACACTCTTCAATGCTATGTCTAGCTCTAGGATTACAGCACTATATATAGATACAGGTACTCACACTCTTCAGTGCTACGTCTAGCTCTAGGATTACAGCACTATATATAGATACAGGTACTCACACTCTTCAGTGCTACGTCTAGCTCTAGGATTACAGCACTATATATAGATACAGGTACTCACACTCTTCAGTACTACGTCTAGCTCTAGGATTACAGCACTATATATAGATACAGGTACTCACACTCTTCAGTGCTACGTCTAGCTCTAGGATTACAGCACTATATATAAATACAGGTACTCACACTCTTCAGTGCTACGTCTTGCTCTAGGATTACAGCACTATATATAGATACAGGTACACACACTCTTCAGTACTACATTTAGCTCTAGGATTACAGCACTATATATAGATACAGGTACTCACACTCTTCAGTACTACATTTAGCTCTAGGATTACAGCACTATATATAGATACAGGTACTCACACTCTTCAGTGCAACGTCTAGCTCTAGGATTACAGCACTATATATAGATACAGGTACACACACTTTTCAGTGCTACATCTAGCTCTAGAATTGGGGCACTATATATAGATACAGGTACTCAAACTCTTAAGGCTACGTCTTGCTCTAGGATTACAGCACTATATATAGATACAGGTATTTACACTCTTCAGTGCTACGTCTAGCTCTAGGATTCTGGCACTATATATAGATACAGGTACTCACACTCTTCAGTTCTACGTCTAGCTCTAGGATTACAGCACTATATATAGATACAGGTACTCACACTCTTCAGTTCTACGTCTAGCTCTAGGATTACAGCACTATATATAGATACAGGTACTCACACTCTTCAGTGCTACGTCCAGCTCTAGGATTAGAGCACTATATATAGATACAGGTACTCACACTCTTCAGTGCTACGTCCAGCTCTAGGATTAGAGCACTATATATAGATACAGGTACTCACACTCTTCAGTACTACGTCTAGCTCTAGGATTACAGCACTATATATAGAAACAGGTACTCACACTCTTCAGTGCTACGTCTAGCTCTAGGATAACAGCACTATATATAGATACAGGTACTCACACTCTTCAGTGCTACGTCCAGCTCTAGGATTACAGCACTATATATAGATACAGGTACTCACACTCTTCAGTACTACGTCTAGCTCTAGGATTACAGCACTATATATAGATACAGGTACTCACACTCTTCAGTGCTACGTCCAGCTCTAGGATTAGAGCACTATATATAGATACAGGTACTCACACTCTTCAGTACTACGTCTAGCTCTAGGATTACAGCACTATATATAGATACAGGTACTCACACTCTTCAGTGCTACGTCTAGCTCTAGGATTACAGCACTATATATATAGATACAGGTACTTACACTCTTCAGTGCTACGTCTAGCTCTAGGATTCTGGCACTATATATAGATACAGGTACTTACACTCTTCAGTGCTACGTCTAGCTCTAGGATTACTGCACTATATATAGATACAGGTACAGGATGGAGTCAATAAATAATAAATAATTGAAATGGGTATATATTTGTTTTTTTGTTAAGTTGCCTAATAATTATGCACAGTAATAGTCACCTGCACACACAGATATCCCCCTAAAATAGCTATAACTAAAAACAAACTAAAAACTTCTTTGATAGCTTTGATATTAATGAGTTTTTTGGGTTAATTGAGAACATGGTTGTTGTTCAATAATAAAATTAATCCTCAAAAATACAACTTGCCTAATAATTCTGCACTCCCTGTATAGATACAGGCACTCACACTCTTCAGTGCTACGTCTAGCTCTAGGATTACAGCACTATATATATATACAGGTACTCACACTCTTCAGTGCTACGTCTAGCTCTAGGATTACAGCACTATATATATATATACAGGTACTCACACTCTTCAGTGCTATGTCTAGCTCTAGGATTACAGCACTATATATAGATACAGGTACTCACACTCTTCAGTGCTACGTCCAGCTCTAGGATTAGAGCACTATATATAGATACAGGTACTCACACTCTTCAGTGCTACGTCTAGCTCTAGGATTACAGCACTATATATAGATAGATACAGGTACTCACACTCTTCAGAGCTACGTCTTGCTCTAGGATTACAGCACTATATATAGATACAGGTACTCGCACTCTTCAGGGCTACGTCTAGCTCTAGGATTACAGCAATATATATAGATACAGGTACTCACACTCTTCAGTGCTACATCTAGCTCTAGGATTACAGCACAGCACTATATATAGATACAGGTACTCACACTCTTCAGGGCTACGTCTTGCTCTAGGATTACAGCACTATATATAGATACAAGTACTCACACTCTTCAGTGCTACGTCTAGCTCTAGGATTACAGCACTATATATAGATACAAGTACTCAACCTCTTCAGTGCTACGTCTAGCTCTAGGATTACAGCACTATATATAGATACAGGTACTCACACTCTTCAGTGCTACGTCTAGCTCTAGGATTACAGCACTATATATAGATACAGGTACTCACACTCTTCAGTGCTACGTCTAGCTCTAGGATTACAGCACTATATATAGATACAGGTACACACACTATTCAGTGCTACATCTAGCTCTAGGATTGTGGAACTATATATAGATACAGGTACTCACACTCTTCAGTGCTACGTCTAGCTCTAGGATTACAGCACTATATATAGATATAAGTACTCACACTCTTCAGTGCTACGTCTAGCTCTAGGATTACAGCACTATATATAGATACAGGTACTCACACTCTTCAGTGCTACGTCTAGCTCTAGGATTACAGCACTATATATAGATACAGGTACTCACACTCTTCAGTGCTACGTCTAGCTCTAGGATTACAGCACTATATATAGATACAGGTACTCACACTCTTCAGTGCTACGTCCAGCTCTAGGATTAGAGCACTATATATAGATACAGGTACTCACACTCTTCAGTACTACGTCTAGCTCTAGGATTACAGCACTATATATAGATACAGGTACTCACACTCTTCAGTGCTACGTCTAGCTCTAGGATTACAGCACTATATATATAGATACAGGTACTTACACTCTTCAGTGCTACGTCTAGCTCTAGGATTCTGGCACTATATATAGATACAGGTACTTACACTCTTCAGTGCTACGTCTAGCTCTAGGATTACTGCACTATATATAGATACAGGTACAGGATGGAGTCAATAAATAATAAATAATTGAAATGGGTATATATTTGTTTTTTTGTTAAGTTGCCTAATAATTATGCACAGTAATAGTCACCTGCACACACAGATATCCCCCTAAAATAGCTATAACTAAAAACAAACTAAAAACTTCTTTGATAGCTTTGATATTAATGAGTTTTTTGGGTTAATTGAGAACATGGTTGTTGTTCAATAATAAAATTAATCCTCAAAAATACAACTTGCCTAATAATTCTGCACTCCCTGTATAGATACAGGCACTCACACTCTTCAGTGCTACGTCTAGCTCTAGGATTACAGCACTATATATATATACAGGTACTCACACTCTTCAGTGCTACGTCTAGCTCTAGGATTACAGCACTATATATATATATACAGGTACTCACACTCTTCAGTGCTATGTCTAGCTCTAGGATTACAGCACTATATATAGATACAGGTACTCACACTCTTCAGTGCTACGTCCAGCTCTAGGATTAGAGCACTATATATAGATACAGGTACTCACACTCTTCAGTGCTACGTCTAGCTCTAGGATTACAGCACTATGTATAGATATAGGTACTCACACTCAGTGCCACTTCTAGCTCTAGGATTACAGCACTATATATAGATACAGGTACTCACACTCTTCAGAGCTACGTCTAGCTCTAGGATTACAGCACTATATATAGATAGATACAGGTACTCACACTCTTCAGAGCTACGTCTTGCTCTAGGATTACAGCACTATATATAGATACAGGTACTCGCACTCTTCAGGGCTACGTCTAGCTCTAGGATTACAGCAATATATATAGATACAGGTACTCACACTCTTCAGTGCTACATCTAGCTCTAGGATTACAGCACAGCACTATATATAGATACAGGTACTCACACTCTTCAGGGCTACGTCTTGCTCTAGGATTACAGCACTATATATAGATACAAGTACTCACACTCTTCAGTGCTACGTCTAGCTCTAGGATTACAGCACTATATATAGATACAAGTACTCAACCTCTTCAGTGCTACGTCTAGCTCTAGGATTACAGCACTATATATAGATACAGGTACTCACACTCTTCAGTGCTACGTCTAGCTCTAGGATTACAGCACTATATATAGATACAGGTACTCACACTCTTCAGTGCTACGTCTAGCTCTAGGATTACAGCACTATATATAGATACAGGTACACGCACTATTCAGTGCTACATCTAGCTCTAGGATTGTGGAACTATATATAGATACAGGTACTCACACTCTTCAGTGCTACGTCTAGCTCTAGGATTACAGCACTATATATAGATATAAGTACTCACACTCTTCAGTGCTACGTCTAGCTCTAGGATTACAGCACTATATATAGATACAGGTACTCACACTCTTCAGTGCTACGTCTAGCTCTAGGATTACAGCACTATATATAGATACAGGTACTCACACTCTTCAGTGCTACGTCTAGCTCTAGGATTACAGCACTATATATAGATACAGGTACACACACTCTTCAGTACTAGATTTAGCTCTAGGATTACAGCACTATATATAGATACAGGTACTCACACTCTTCAGTGCAACGTCTAGCTCTAGGATTACAGCACTATATATAGATACAGGTACACACACTTTTCAGTGCTACATCTAGCTCTAGGATTGGGGCACTATATATAGATACAGGTACTCAAACTCTTAAGGCTACGTCTTGCTCTAGGATTACAGCACTATATATAGATACAGGTACTCACACTCTTCAGTTCTACGTCTAGCTCTAGGATTACAGCACTATATATAGATACAGGTACTCACACTCTTCAGTTCTACGTCTAGCTCTAGGATTACAGCACTATATATAGATACAGGTACTCACACTCTTCAGTTCTACGTCTAGCTCTAGGAATACAGCACTATATATAAATACAGGTACTCACACACTTCAGTGCTACGTCTAGCTCTAGGATTACAGCACTATATATAGATACAGGTACTTACACTCTTCAGTGCTACGTCTAGCTCTAGGATTACAGCACTATATATAGATACAGGTACACACACTCTTCAGTACTACGTCTAGCTCTAGGATTACAGCACTATATATAGATACAGGTACTCACACTCTTCAGTACTACGTCTAGCTCTAGGATTACAGCACTATATATAGATACAGGTACTCACACTCTTCAGTGCTACGTCTAGCTCTAGGATTACAGCACTATATATAAATACAGGTACTCACACTCTTCAGTGCTACGTCTTGCTCTAGGATTACAGCACTATATATAGATACAGGTACACACACTCTTCAGTACTACATTTAGCTCTAGGATTACAGCACTATATATAGATACAGGTACTCACACTCTTCAGTACTACATTTAGCTCTAGGATTACAGCACTATATATAGATACAGGTACTCACACTCTTCAGTGCAACGTCTAGCTCTAGGATTACAGCACTATATATAGATACAGGTACACACACTTTTCAGTGCTACATCTAGCTCTAGAATTGGGGCACTATATATAGATACAGGTACTCAAACTCTTAAGGCTACGTCTTGCTCTAGGATTACAGCACTATATATAGATACAGGTATTTACACTCTTCAGTGCTACGTCTAGCTCTAGGATTCTGGCACTATATATAGATACAGGTACTCACACTCTTCAGTTCTACGTCTAGCTCTAGGATTACAGCACTATATATAGATACAGGTACTCACACTCTTCAGTTCTACGTCTAGCTCTAGGATTACAGCACTATATATAGATACAGGTACTCACACTCTTCAGTGCTACGTCCAGCTCTAGGATTAGAGCACTATATATAGATACAGGTACTCACACTCTTCAGTGCTACGTCCAGCTCTAGGATTAGAGCACTATATATAGATACAGGAACTCACACTCTTCAGTTCTACGTCTAGCTCTAGGATTACAGCACTATATATAGATACAGGTACTCACACTCTTCAGTGCTACGTCCAGCTCTAGGATTAGAGCACTATATATAGATACAGGTACTCACACTCTTCAGTTCTACGTCTAGCTCTAGGATTAGAGCACTATATATAGATACAGGTACTCACACTCTTCAGTGCTACGTCCAGCTCTAGGATTAGAGCACTATATATAGATACAGGTACTCACACTCTTCAGTGCTACGTCCAGCTCTAGGATTACAGCACTATATATAGATACAGGTACTCACACTCTTCAGTGCTACGTCCAGCTCTAGGATTAGAGCACTATATATAGATACAGGTACTCACACTCTTCAGTTCTACGTCTAGCTCTAGGATTACAGCACTATATATAGATACAGGTACTCACACTCTTCAGTACTACGTCTAGCTCTAGGATTACAGCACTATATATAGATACAGGTACTCACACTCTTCAGTGCTACGTCCAGCTCTAGGATTAGAGCATTATATATAGATACAGGTACTCACACTCTTCAGTACTACGTCTAGCTCTAGGATTACAGCACTATATATAGAAACAGGTACTCACACTCTTCAGTGCTACGTCTTGCTCTAGGATAACAGCACTATATATAGATACAGGTACTCACACTCTTCAGTGCTACGTCCAGCTCTAGGATTACAGCACTATATATAGATACAGGTACTCACACTCTTCAGTACTACGTCTAGCTCTAGGATTACAGCACTATATATAGATACAGGTACTCACACTCTTCAGTGCTACGTCCAGCTCTAGGATTAGAGCACTATATATAGATACAGGTACTCACACTCTTCAGTACTACGTCTAGCTCTAGGATTACAGCACTATATATAGATACAGGTACTCACACTCTTCAGTGCTACGTCTAGCTCTAGGATTACAGCACTATATATATAGATACAGGTACTTACACTCTTCAGTGCTACGTCTAGCTCTAGGATTCTGGCACTATATATAGATACAGGTACTTACACTCTTCAGTGCTACGTCTAGCTCTAGGATTACTGCACTATATATAGATACAGGTACAGGATGGAGTCAATAAATAATAAATAATTGAAATGGGTATATATTTGTTTTTTTGTTAAGTTGCCTAATAATTATGCACAGTAATAGTCACCTGCACACACAGATATCCCCCTAAAATAGCTATAACTAAAAACAAACTAAAAACTTCTTTGATAGCTTTGATATTAATGAGTTTTTTGGGTTAATTGAGAACATGGTTGTTGTTCAATAATAAAATTAATCCTCAAAAATACAACTTGCCTAATAATTCTGCACTCCCTGTATAGATACAGGCACTCACACTCTTCAGTGCTACGTCTAGCTCTAGGATTACAGCACTATATATATATACAGGTACTCACACTCTTCAGTGCTACGTCCAGCTCTAGGATTAGAGCACTATATATAGATACAGGTACTCACACTCTTCAGTGCTACGTCTAGCTCTAGGATTACAGCACTATGTATAGATATAGGTACTCACACTCAGTGCCACTTCTAGCTCTAGGATTACAGCACTATATATAGATACAGGTACTCACACTCTTCAGAGCTACGTCTAGCTCTAGGATTACAGCACTATATATAGATAGATACAGGTACTCACACTCTTCAGAGCTACGTCTTGCTCTAGGATTACAGCACTATATATAGATACAGGTACTCGCACTCTTCAGGGCTACGTCTAGCTCTAGGATTACAGCAATATATATAGATACAGGTACTCACACTCTTCAGTGCTACATCTAGCTCTAGGATTACAGCACAGCACTATATATAGATACAGGTACTCACACTCTTCAGGGCTACGTCTTGCTCTAGGATTACAGCACTATATATAGATACAAGTACTCACACTCTTCAGTGCTACGTCTAGCTCTAGGATTACAGCACTATATATAGATACAAGTACTCAACCTCTTCAGTGCTACGTCTAGCTCTAGGATTACAGCACTATATATAGATACAGGTACTCACACTCTTCAGTGCTACGTCTAGCTCTAGGATTACAGCACTATATATAGATACAGGTACTCACACTCTTCAGTGCTACGTCTAGCTCTAGGATTACAGCACTATATATAGATACAGGTACACACACTATTCAGTGCTACATCTAGCTCTAGGATTGTGGAACTATATATAGATACAGGTACTCACACTCTTCAGTGCTACGTCTAGCTCTAGGATTACAGCACTATATATAGATATAAGTACTCACACTCTTCAGTGCTACGTCTAGCTCTAGGATTACAGCACTATATATAGATACAGGTACTCACACTCTTCAGTGCTACGTCTAGCTCTAGGATTACAGCACTATATATAGATACAGGTACTCACACTCTTCAGTGCTACGTCTAGCTCTAGGATTACAGCACTATATATAGATACAGGTACACACACTCTTCAGTACTAGATTTAGCTCTAGGATTACAGCACTATATATAGATACAGGTACTCACACTCTTCAGTGCAACGTCTAGCTCTAGGATTACAGCACTATATATAGATACAGGTAAACACACTTTTCAGTGCTACATCTAGCTCTAGGATTGGGGCACTATATATAGATACAGGTACTCAAACTCTTAAGGCTACGTCTTGCTCTAGGATTACAGCACTATATATAGATACAGGTACTCACACTCTTCAGTTCTACGTCTAGCTCTAGGATTACAGCACTATATATAGATACAGGTACTCACACTCTTCAGTTCTACGTCTAGCTCTAGGATTACAGCACTATATATAGATACAGGTACTCACACTCTTCAGTTCTACGTCTAGCTCTAGGAATACAGCACTATATATAAATACAGGTACTCACACACTTCAGTGCTACGTCTAGCTCTAGGATTACAGCACTATATATAGATACAGGTACTTACACTCTTCAGTGCTACGTCTAGCTCAAGGATTACAGCACTATATATAGATACAGGTACACACACTCTTCAGTACTACGTCTAGCTCTAGGATTACAGCACTATATATAGATACAGGTACTCACACTCTACAGTGCAACATCTAGCTCTAGGATTACAGCACTATATATAGAGACAGGTACTCACACTCTTCAGTGCTACATCTAGCTCTAGGATTACAGCACTATATATATATATATACAGCTACTCACACTCTTCAGTGCAACATCTAGCTCTAGGATTACAGCACTATATATAGATACAGGTACTCACACTCTTCAGTGCAACATCTAGCTCTAGGATTACAGCACTATATATAGATACATTTACTCACACTCTTCAGTGCTACGCCTAGCTCTAGGATTACAGCACTATATGTAGATACAGGTACACACACTCTTCAGTGCTACGTCTAGCTCTAGTATTGTGGCACTATATATAGATACAGGTACACACACTCTTCAGTGCTACATCTAGCTCTAGGATTCTGGCACTATATATAGATACAGGTACTTACACTCTTCAGTGCTACGTCTAGCTCTAGGATTACAGCACTATATATAGATACAGGTACACACACTATTCAGTGCTACATCTAGCTCTAGGATTACAGCACTATATATAGATACAGGTACTTACACTCTTCAGTGCTACGTCTAGCTCTAGGATTACAGCACTATATATAGATACAGGTACAGGATGGAGTCAATAAATAATAAATAATTGAAATGGGTATATATTTGTTTTTTTGTTAAGTTGCCTAATAATTATGCACAGTAATAGTCACCTGCACACACAGATATCCCCCTAAAATAGCTATAACTAAAAACAAACTAAAAACTACTTCCAAAACTATTCAGCTTTGATATTAATGAGTTTTTTGGGTTCATTGAGAACATGGTTGTTGTTCAATAATAAAATTAATCCTCAAAAATACAACTTGCCTAATAATTCTGCACTCCCTGTATAGATACAGGTACTCACACACTTCAGTGCTACGTCTAGCTCTAGGATTACAGCACTATATATAGATACAGGTACTCACACTCTTCAGTGCTACGTCTAGCTCTAGGATTACAGCACTATATATAGATACAGGTACTCACACTCTTCAGTGCTACGTCTAGCTCTAGGATTACAGCACTATATATAGATACAGGTACTCACACTCTTCAGTGCTACGTCTAGCTCTAGGATTACAGCACTATATATAGATACAGGTACTCACACTCTTCAGTGCTACGTCTAGCTCTAGGATTACAGCACTATATATAGATACAGGTACTCACACTCTTCAGTGCTACGTCTAGCTCTAGGATTAGAGCACTATATATAGATACAGGTACTCACACTCTTCAGTGCTACATCTAGCTCTAGGATTACAGCACTATATATAGATACAGGTACTCACACTCTTCAGTGCTACGTCTAGCTCTAGGATTACAGCACTATATATAGATACAGGTACTCACACTCTTCAGTGCTACGTCTAGCTCTAGGATTACAGCACTATATATAGATACAGGTACTCACACTCTTCAGTGCTATGTCTAGCTCTAGGATTACAGCACTATATATAGATACAGGTACTCACACTCTTCAGTGCTACATCTAGCTTTAGGATTACAGCACTATATATAGATAAAGGTACTCACACTCTTCAGGGCTACGTCTAGCTCTAGGATTACAGCACTATATATAGATACAGGTACTTACACTCTTCAGTACTACGTCTAGCTCTAGGATTACAGCACTATATATAGATAATGGTACTCACACTCTTCAGTGCTACATCTAGCTTTAGGATTACAGCACTATATATAGATACAGGTACTCACACTCTTCAGTACTACGTCTAGCTCTAGGATTACAGCACTATATATAGATACAGGTACTCACACTCTTCAGTGCTACATCTAGCTTTAGGATTACAGCACTATATATAGATACAGGTACTCACACTCTTCAGTACTACGTCTAGCTCTAGGATTACAGCACTATATATAGATACAGGTACTCACACTCTTCAGTGCTACATCTAGCTCTAGGATTACAGCACTATATATAGATACAGGTACTCACACTCTTCAGTACTACGTCTAGCTCTAGGATTACAGCACTATATATATATACAGGTACTCACACTCTTCAGTGCTATGTCTAGCTCTAGGATTACAGCACTATATATAGATAGAGGTACTCACACTCTTCAGTGCTACGTCTAGCACTAGGATTACAGCACTATGATAGATACAGGTACTCACACTCTTCAGTGCTATGTCTTGCTCTAGGATTACAGCACTATATATAGATACAGGTACTCACACTCTACAGTGCAACGTCTAGCTCTAGGATTACAGCACTATATATAGATACAGGTACTCACACTCTTCAGTGTTACGTCTAGCTCTAGGATTACAGCACTATATATAGATACAGGTACTCACACTCTTCAGTGCTACATCTAGCGCTAGGATTACAGCACTATATATAGATACAGGTACTCACACTCTTCAGTGCAACTTCTAGCTCTAGGATTACAGCACTATATATAGATACAGGTACTCACACTCTTCAGTGCTACGTCTAGCTCTAGGATTACAGCACTATATATAGATACAGGTACTCACACTCTTCAGGGCTACGTCTAGCTCTAGGATTACAGCACTATATATATATACAGGTACTCACACTCTTCAGTGCTACGTCTAGCTCTAGGATTACAGCACTATATATATATACAGGTACTCACACTCTTCAGTGCTACGTCTAGCTCTAGGATTACAGCACTATATATAGATACAGGTACTCACACTCTTCAGTGCTACATCTAGCTTTAGGATTACAGCACTATATATAGATACAGGTACTCACACTCTTCAGTACTACGTCTAGCTCTAGGATTACAGCACTATATATAGATACAGGTACTCACACTCTTCAGTGCTACATCTAGCTTTAGGATTACAGCACTATATATAGATACAGGTACTCACACTCTTCAGTACTACGTCTAGCTCTAGGATTACAGCACTATATATATATACAGGTACTCACACTCTTCAGTGCTATGTCTAGCTCTAGGATTACAGCACTATATATAGATAGAGGTACTCACACTCTTCAGTGCTACGTCTAGCACTAGGATTACAGCACTATGATAGATACAGGTACTCACACTCTTCAGTGCTATGTCTTGCTCTAGGATTACAGCACTATATATAGATACAGGTACTCACACTCTACAGTGCAACGTCTAGCTCTAGGATTACAGCACTATATATAGATACAGGTACTCACACTCTTCAGTGTTACGTCTAGCTCTAGGATTACAGCACTATATATAGATACAGGTACTCACACTCTTCAGTGCTACATCTAGCGCTAGGATTACAGCACTATATATAGATACAGGTACTCACACTCTTCAGTGCAACTTCTAGCTCTAGGATTACAGCACTATATATAGATACAGGTACTCACACTCTTCAGTGCTACGTCTAGCTCTAGGATTACAGCACTATATATAGATACAGGTACTCACACTCTTCAGGGCTACGTCTAGCTCTAGGATTACAGCACTATATATATATACAGGTACTCACACTCTTCAGTGCTACGTCTAGCTCTAGGATTACAGCACTATATATATATACAGGTACTCACACTCTTCAGTGCTACGTCTAGCTCTAGGATTACAGCACTATATATATATACAGGTACTCACACTCTTCAGTGCTACGTCTAGCTCTAGGATTACAGCACTATATATATATACAGGTACTCACACTCTTCAGTGCTACGTCTAGCTCTAGGATTACAGCACTATATATAGATACAGGTACTCACATTCTTCAGTGCTACGTCTAGCTCTAGGATAACAGCACTATATATAGATACAGGTACTCACACTATTCAGTGCTACGTCCAGCTCTAGGATTACAGCACTATATATAGATACAGGTACTCACACTCTTCAGTACTACGTCTAGCTCTAGGATTACAGCACTATATATAGATACAGGTACTCACACTCTTCAGTGCTATGTCTTGCTCTAGGATTACAGCACTATATTTAGATACAGGTACTTACACTCTTCAATGCTACGTCTAGCTCTAGGATTACAGCACTATATATAGATACAGGTACTCACACTCTTCAGTGCTACGTCTAGCTCTAGGATTACAGCACTATATATAGATACAGCTACTCACACTCTTCAGGGCTACGGCTTGCTCTAGGATTACAGCACTATATATAGATACAGGAACACACACTCTTCAGTGCTACGTCTAGCTCTAGGATTACAGCGCTATATATATAGATACAGGTACTTACACTCTTCAGTGCTACGTCTAGCTCTAGGATTCTGGCACTATATATAGATACAGGTACTTACACTCTTCAGTGCTACGTCTTGCTCTAGGATTACAGCACTATATATTGATACAGGTACTTACACTCTTCAGTGCTACGTCTAGCTCTAGGATTACAGCACTATATATAGATACAGGTACACACACACTTCAGTGCCACTTCTAGCTCTAGGATTACAGCACTATATATAGATACAGGTACTCACACTCTTCAGAGCTACGTCTAGCTCTAGGATTACAGCACTATATATAGATAGATACAGGTACTCACACTCTTCAGTGCTACGTCTAGCTCTAGGATTACAGCACTATATATAGATACAGGTACTCACACTCTTCAGTACTACATTTAGCTCTAGGATTACAGCACTATAAATAGATACAGGTACTCACACTCTTCAGTGCTATGTCTTGTTCTAGGATTACACACTATATATAGATACAGGTACTCACACTCTTCAGTTCTACGTCTAGCTCTAGGATTACAGCACTATATATAGATACAGGTACTCACACTCTTCAGTACTACGTCTAGCTCTAGGATTACAGCACTATATATAGATACAGGTACTCACACTCTTCAGAGCTATGTCTAGCTCTAGGATTACAGCACTATATATAGATAGATACAGGTACTCACACTCTTCAGAGCTACGTCTTGCTCTAGGATTACAGCACTATATATAGATACAGGTACTTACACTCTTCAGTGCTACGTCTAGCTCTAGGATTACAGCACTATATATAGATACAGGTACTCACATTCTTCAGTGCTACGTCTAGCTCTAGGATTACAGCACTATATATAGATACATGTCTGGGATTTGGCGTGTGTAGTACTGTACCTTTAATTGCCACCTTTACATATCCCTATATAAGGCTCCTCCTCATTCAACTCCCTGATTGGTAATGTGTCTGTGTTAGACTCTCTGACTTCCTGCAAAAGATACATAGCCCTTCCCTGCTGTGTAGCTTGGATTTCTTCAACTATAGCCACCTCCGGTACCTTCTGTGTGTGATATCATCTGTGGCTACGTCTCCACTGGTATCGTATCTTCCTACACTTACCCGGAACCAAGTTGCCTGTAACTGCAGCCATTCTGGTTGTTGCTCCGTGTGCATGTGACGTCACACCCAGCTCCTTCCCAGCTCTATCAGCGTCTGCCGCTCTCTCTCAGCTGCAAGCTGTGCTAGTCATCTCGGCAGCTTAACCGGAGTTCCTCCCTTCACTTGGATCACTGTTCTCAGGATAACCGGTCTGTATACCTACTCTGTATTAACCCTTGTCATCACAATCATCACATATTACCAAGCCCGAAGAAAAATTTTTTTGGTATCCTACAGTATGGATATAAGTGAATTGTCTAACAGGGTTGGCTCCCTCGCCCAGAGTATGGACCACATGATACATGGTCTAAGGGAGATCCAGCTAGAGAATGAAAACATTAGAAAGTTTATCAACGAACATCTCGCTAATAAACCACCTGTAGTTCAGTCCGCATCAGAACCTATGGTTAGTCCCCCTGAAAAGTTTTCTGGGGACAGGTCTATGTTCAGGGATTTCAGGAATTCCTGCACTTTAATGTTTACCCTAAAACCTAAATCCTACCCTACAGATAGGATTAGAGTTTTAACTGTCATCTCTTTCTTAAGGGGCGAGGCTAGGTCCTGGGCTAAAGCCTTCTACGAGAATGATGACCCCATCCTAAATTCCTTGGATGCATTTTTTGCCGCCATGTCCCTCTTATATGAGGACCACAACAAATAGAACACAGCAGAAACAGCCATAAGGTCTCTGCGCCAAGGAAAAAGGATTTTAGAAGAATATATTACCGATTTCAAAAGATGGGCACCTGATACATTGTGGAACAATCCTGCACTAAGGAATCAATTTCGTCTGGGCCTTAGTGATCCCTTAAAGGATGAGCTGGCAAAAGGTGTCATCCCAGAAGATCTGGAGGCCTTAATGACTCTCTGTATTGGCATTGACCGAAGACTTAGGGAAAGGAAGTCTGAAAGATCTACAGTTGATTTCAGTTCCAAGAGGTATCCCACGTATCACTCCAACCCCTCAACCCTGCCATCCAGGACCACTGAAGAACTTATGGATGTAGCAGTTATTAGAGGCCCGTTAATTGTTGTGTTCAAACAAAACCTGATTTGCGCAAAAAGTTAACGGGATATCGCATTCCCGATATCCTATTCACCCTATTGACTTTAATGGAGCAGCAAAGTTAAAAAGAACCTGACAACTATACTCGCACGCTAACCTCTTTAAGATAAACCCATTACTCTAATAACCCCTAAACTGCCACATCCCCCTATTATTTTAATACCGCTACACTATTAGCCCTTATTCCAGCACATCCCCTATCACAAACTAATCGGCTACTCTATTAAGCTCTAAAGCACCATAACCCCCATCGCTTTTAACCCCCTACACTATAAACCCCTAAACAACCACAACCCCATCACAATAAACCACTAACCTATTAACCACTAAACCACCACTGCAATATTCCCTACACCACTAACAGCTAACCCCCTAAGACCCCTAACCTAAGAGCCCCTAAGTTACAAAAAATATGAAAAATAAAAATAACACTACCAGTAAAAGCCCTATACTAAAACTAAAGTACCCTAAAAAAAGACCCCTCTAAAAAAAAACTATACTAAAACTAAAATAACCAATCAAAAAAAAAACAACCTATCTTTAAAAAAGCCTTACCTAAAAATCGCCCTGAAAAGTGATTTTAACTCTTTTGTAAAAAAGTGATTAAGCTTGTTTGAAAAAAAAAAGTAATTAAGCTCACATTCAACTTAAGCGTAAGTTAACACGTTTGCAATATTGCGCTCACATTGATGTTACCGCTTGAGTCGTAATCTAGCACTTAGCCAGAAAACAAACAGTAGCGGGTGTTCTCTGGAATCCTTTTGGACACTCACTCAGGATATGGAGTTGACCAAGGGCCTACATAATTGTATAGTTTTATGGTAGTTCATATTTGACATATGCATTAGTCAGTAGCAGTTTAATGGGTTGCCATGCAGTGCCAGGTGCCCCAGTCAATGGCCTCAACGTGACGCTAATATCTCACAGAAAAAAAATTCACTTCATTTACTGCTCATAAATTGCAGAATTCATAAAGATTTGTACCCTGAGCAAGTGGTAAGTTCAGCTCTAAAGAAATCAATGAAATTGCAGGTAACCGCTTCTTGATGCATCACAAAAGCACTTTCAAAACATTTAAAAAAAAACAAAAAAAAAAAACCTTTATAAAACAGTCCACTCTAACATATGCGAAAAGGAAACTTCAATCTTGGCTTTGAAATAGTGAGATAACTCATCTCTTGAAATGCAGTATGCAGAGAACACCCCCGACTGCCCATGATCAGCCCCTCATTCGCAACTGTGATCTTGCCAAGACAAATTTTGTTCTATACAGCAAAACTATTTTACCACTATTAATAAAAGAGACATAAATGCATGAAGAACCTCATGCAATCATGAGGTGGGAAAAGACAGGTGAAGCAAGGCTCAATTCATTTTGAACATGATCTCATCTGAACAAAACCATCCAGCCTAACAAACGTCTATAAATTCAAGCACCATAGTTCTGAAAAGTGTGAATACAAATATTGTTATATTACACAGAAAATACCACACATTAACCAAAAAATTAGGTAATATGGATTCAAGAGCACTTTTATTCTGCACTATTTATTCAAGCCTCAAAAACAAAGGATCATATTGCAACAATGTAGTAAGGTGGGCGATCTATATATACAGGTACTGCTACATCTAGCTCTAGGATTACAGCACTATATATAGATACAAGTACTCACACTCTTCAATGCTATGTCTAGCTCTAGGATTACAGCACTATATATAGATACAAGTACTCACACTCTTCAGGGCTACGTCTTGCTCTAGGATTACAGCACTATATATAGATACAGGTACTCACACTCTTCAGTGCTACGTCTAGCTCTAGGATTACAGCACTATATATAGATACAGGTACTCACACTCTTCAGGGCTACGTCTTGCTCTAGGATTACAGCACTATATATAGATACAGGTACTCACAATCTTCAGTGCTACGTCTAGCTCTAGGATTACAGCACTATATATAGATACAGGTACTTACACTCTTCAGTGCTACATCTAGCTCTAGGATTACAGCACTATATATAGATACAGGTACTCACACTCTTCAGTACTACATTTAGCTCTAGGATTACAGCACTATATATAGATACAGGTACTCACACTCTTCAGTGCTACGTCTAGTTCTAGGATTACAGCACTATATATAGATACAGGTACTCACACTCTTCAGTGCTACGTCTAGCTCTAGGATTACAGCACTATATATAGATACAGGTACTCACACTCTTCAGTTCTACGTCTAGCTCTAGGATTACAGCACTATATATAGATACAGGTACTCACACTCTTCAGTGCTACGTCTAGCTCTAGGATTACAGCACTATATATAGATACAGGTACTCACACTCTTCAGTGCTATGTCTTGCTCTAGGATTACAGCACTATATATATATATATACAGGTACTCACACTCTTCAGTGCAACGTCTAGCTCTAGGATTACAGCACTATATATAGATACAGGTACTCACACTCTTCAGGGCTATGTCTTGCTCTAGGATTACAGCACTACAGGGAGTGCAGAATTATTAGGCAAGTTGTATTTTTGAGGATTAATTTTATTATTGAACAACAACCATGTTCTCAATGAACCCAAAAAACTCATTAATATCAAAGCTGAATATTTTTGGAAGTAGTTTTTAGTTTGTTTTTAGTTTTAGCTATTTTAGGGGGATATCTGTGTGTGCAGTTGACTATTACTGTGCATAATTATTAGGCAACTTAACAAAAAACAAATATATACCCATTTCAATTATTTATTTTTACCAGTGAAACCAATATAACATCTCAACATTCACAAATATAAATTTCTGACATTCAAAAACAAAACAAAAACAAATCAGTGACCAATATAGCCACCTTTCTTTGCAAGGGCACTCAAAAAACTTGCCATCCATGGATTCTGTCAGTAATTTGATCTGTTCACCATCAACATTGCGTGCAGCAGCAACCACAGCCTCCCAGACACTGTTCAGAGAGGTGTACTGTTTTCCCTCCTTGTAAATCTCACATTTGATGATGGACCACAGGTTCTCAATGGGGTTCAGATCAGGTGAACAAGGAGGCCATGTCATTAGATTTTCTTCTTTTATACCCTTTCTTGCCAGCCACGCTGGGGAGTACTTGGACGCGTGTGATGGAGCATTGTCCTGCATGAAAATCATGTTTTTCTTGAAGGATGCAGACTTCTTCCTGTACCACTGCTTGAAGAAGGTGTCTTCCAGAAACTGGCAGTAGGACTGGGAGTTGAGCTTGACTCCATCCTCAACCCGAAAAGGCCCCACAAGCTCATCTTTGATGATACCAGCCCAAACCAGTACTCCACCTCCACCTTGCTGGCGTCTGAGTCGGACTGGAGCTCTCTGCCCTTTACCAATCCAGCCACGGGCCCATCCATCTGGCCCATCAAGACTCACTCTCATTTCATCAGTCCATAAAACCTTAGAAAAATCAGTCTTGAGATATTTCTTGGCCCAGTCTTGACGTTTCAGCTTGTGTGTCTTGTTCAGTGGTGGTCGTCTTTCAGCCTTTCTTACCTTGGCCATGTCTCTGAGTATTGCACACCTTGTGCTTTTGGGCACTCCAGTGATGTTGCAGCTCTGAAATATGGCCAAACTGGTGGCAAGTGGCATCTTGGCAGCTGCACGCTTGACTTTTCTCAGTTCATGGGCAGTTATTTTGCGCCTTGGTTTTTCCACACGCTTCTTGCGACCCTGTTGACTATTTTGAATGAAACGCTTGATTGTTCAATGATCACGCTTCAGAAGCTTTGCAATTTTAAGAGTGCTGCATCCCTCTGCAAGATATCTCACTATTTTTTACTTTTCTGAGCCTGTCAAGTCCTTCTTTTGACCCATTTTGCCAAAGGAAAGGAAGTTGCCTAATAATTATGCACACCTGATATAGGGTGTTGATGTCATTAGACCACACCCCTTCTCATTACAGAGATGCACATCACCTAATATGCTTAATTGGTAGTAAGCTTTCGAGCCTATACAGCTTGGAGTAAGACAACATGCATAAAGAGGATGATGTGGTCAAAATACTCATTTGCCTAATAATTCTGCACTCCCTGTATATATATATAGATACAGGTACTCACACTCTTCAGGGCTATGTCTTGCTCTAGGGTTACACACTATATATAGATACAGGTACTCACACTCTTCAGTGCTACGTCTAGCTCTAGGATTACAGCACTATATATAGATACAGGTACTCACACTCTTCAGTGCTACGTCTAGCTCTAGGATTACAGCACTATATATAGATACAGGTACTTACACTCTTCAGTTCTACGTCTAGCTCTAGGATTACAGCACTATATATAGATACAGGTACTTACACTCTTCAGTTCTACGTCTAGCTCTAGGATTACAGCACTATATATAGATACAGGTACTCACACTCTTCAGGGCTATGTCTTGCTCTAGGATTACACACTATATATAGATACAGGTACTTACACTCTTCAGTGCTACGTCTAGCTCTAGGATTACAGCACTATATATAGATACAGGTACTTACACTCTTCAGTTCTACGTCTAGCTCTAGGATTACAGCACTATATATAGATACAGGTACTCGCACTCTTCAGTTCTACGTCTAGCTCTAGGATTACAGCACTATATATAGATACAGGTACTTACACTCTTCAGTTCTACGTCTAGCTCTAGGATTACAGCACTATATATAGATACAGGTACTCGCACTCTTCAGTTCTACGTCTAGCTCTAGGATTACAGCACTATATATAGATACAGGTACTTACACTCTTCAGTTCTACGTCTAGCTCTAGGATTACAGCACTATATATAGATACAGGTACTCGCACTCTTCAGTTCTACGTCTAGCTCTAGGATTACAGCACTATATATAGATACAGGTACTTACACTCTTCAGTTCTACGTCTAGCTCTAGGATTACAGCACTATATATAGATACAGGTACTCACACTCTTCAGGGCTATGTCTTGCTCTAGGATTACACACTATATATAGATACAGGTACTTACACTCTTCAGTGCTACGTCTAGCTCTAGGATTACAGCACTATATATATATAGATACAGGTACTCACACTCTTCAGTGCTACGTCTTGCTCTAGGATTACAGCACTATATATATATAGATACAGGTACTTACACTCTTCAGTGCTACGTCTAGCTCTAGGATTACAGCACTATATATATATATATAGATACAGGTACTCACACTCTTCAGTGCTACGTCTTGCTCTAGGATTACAGCAATATATATATATATATATAGATACAGGTACTCACACTCTCCAGTGCTACGTCTTGCTCTAGGATTACAGCACTATATATAGATACAGGTACTTACACTCTTCAGTGCTACGTCTTGCTCTAGGATTACAGCACTATATATAGATACAGGTACTTACACTCTTCAGTGCTACGTCTTGCTCTAGGATTACAGCACTATATATAGATACAGGTACTTACACTCTTCAGTGCTACGTCTTGCTCTAGGATTACACACTATATATAGATACAGGTACTTACACTCTTCAGTACTACGTCTAGCTCTAGGATTACAGCACTATATATAGATACATGTACTCACACTCTTCAGTACTACGTCTAGCTCTAGGATTACAGCACTATATATAGATACAGGTACTTACACTCTTCAGTGCTACGTCTTGCTCTAGGATTACAGCACTATATATAGATACAGGTACTTACACTCTTCAGTGCTACGTCTTGCTCTAGGATTACAGCACTATATATAGATACAGGTACATTCAGACCAATTCTGGATCTCAAGATCCTAAACCAGTTCCTAAGAGTCCCATCTTTCAAGATGGAGACCATTCGGACTATCTTACCATTGATCCAGGAGGGTCAATATATGACCACCGTGGATTTAAAGGATGCGTATCTACACATTCCTATCCACAAAGATCATCACCAGTTCCTCAGGTTCGCCTTTCTGGACAAGCATTATCAGTTTGTGGCTCTTCCTTTCAGGTTGGCCACGGTGCCATGAATCTTCACAAAGGTGCTGGGGTCCCTTCTGGCGGTTCTAAGGCCACGGGGCATAGCAGTGGCGCCTTATCTAGACGACATTCTGATTCAAGCGTCGACCTTCCAACTAGCCAAGTCTCACACGGACTTAGTATTGGCCTTTCTAAGATCTCACGGGTGGAAGGTGAACGTAAAAAAGAGTTCTCTTTCCCCCCTCACAAGAGTTTCATTTCTAGGGACTCTGATAGACTCAGTGGACATGAAAATATTTCTGACCTAAGTCTAACCCTAACCCTAACACCCCCTAACTTAAATATTAATTAAATACATCTAAATAAATTTAACTCTTATTAAATTAATTATTCCTATTTAAAACTAAATACTTACCTTTAAAATAAACCCTAAGATAGCTACAATATAATTAATAATTACATTGTAGCTATTTTAGGATTTATATTTATTTTACAGGTAATTTTGTATTTATTTTAGCTAGTTAGAATAGTTATTAAATAGTTATTAACTATTTAATAACTACCTATCTAAAAGAAATACAAAATTACCTGTAAAATAAATCCTAACCTAAGTTACAATTAAATCTAACACTACACTATCAATAAATAAATTAAATTAATTAACTAAAAATACCTACAATTAAATACAATTAAATAAACTAACTAAAGTACAAAAAATAAAAAATATGTTACAAACATTTCAAAAATATTACAACAATTTTAAGCTACTTACACCTAATCTAATCCCCCTAATAAAATAACAAATCCCCCAAAATAAAAAATTCCCTACCCTATTCTACATTAAAAAGTTACCAGCTCTATTACCTTACCAGCCCTTAAAAGGGCCTTTTGTGGGGCATGCCCCAAAGAAAAAAGCTCTTTTGCCTGTAAAATAAAAATACAACCCCCCCAACATTAAAACCCACCACCCACATACCCCTACTCTAACCCAAACCCCCCTTAAATAAACCTAACACTACCCCCCTGAAGATCTCCCTACCTTGAGTCGTCTTCAGCCAGCCGACCACCGATGGACCAAAAGAAGACATCCGGAGCAGCAGAAGTCTTCATCCTATCCGGGCAGAAGAGGACATCCGGACCGGCAAACATCTTCATCCAAGCGGCATCTTCTATCTTCATCCATCCGACGAGGAGTGGCTCCTTTTCCAAGACCTCCGTCGCGGAACATCCTCTTCTCCCGACGACTAGACGACAAATGACAGTTCCTTTAAGGGACGTCATCCAAGATGGCGTCCCTCGAATTCCGATTGGCTGATAGGATTCTATCAGCCAATCGGAATTAAGGTAGGAAAAATCTGATTGGCTGATCCAATCAGCCAATCAGATTGATCTTGCATTCTATTGGCTGATCGGAACAGATTTTTCCTACCTTAATTCCGATTGGCTGATAGAATCCTATCAGCCAATCGGAATTTGAGGGACGCCAACTTGGATGACGTCCCTTAAAGGAACCTTCATTCGTCGTCTAGTCGTCGGGAGAAGAGGATGTTCCGCGCTGGAGGTCTTGAAGATGGAGCCGCTCCTCGTCGGATGGATGAAGATAGAAGATGCCGCTTGGATGAAGATGTTTGCCGGTCCGGATGTCCTCTTCTGCCCGGATAGGATGAAGACTTCTGCCGCTCCGGATGTCTTCTTTTGGTCCATCGGTGGTCGGCTGGCTGAAGACGACTCAAGGTAGGGACATCTTCAGGGGGGTAGTGTTAGGTTTATTTAAGGGGGGTTTGGGTTAGAGTAGGGGTATGTGGGTGGTGGGTTTTAATGTTGGGGGGAGTTGTATTTTTATTTTACAGGCAAAAGAGCTGTTTTCTTTGGGGCATGCCCCGCAAAAGGCCCTTTTAAGGGCTGGTAAGGTAATATAGCTGGTAACTTTTTAATGTGGAATAGGGTAGGGAATTTTTTTATTTTGGGCGATTTGTTATTTTATTAGGGGGCTTAGATTAGGTGTAAGTAGCTTAAAATTGTTGTAATATTTTTGAAATGTTTGTAACTTATATTTTTTATTTTTTGTACTTTGTACTTTAGTTAGTTTATTTAATTGTATTTAATTGTAGCTATTTGTAGGTAATTTATTTAATTAATTTAATGATAGTGTAGTGTTAGGTTTAATTGTAACTTAGGTTAGGATTTATTTTACAGGTAATTTTGTAATTATTTTAACTAAGTAGCTATTAAATAGTTATTAACTATTTAATAGCTATTGTAACTAGTAAAAATAAATACAAAGTTACCTGTAAAATAAAAATAAATCCTAAAATAGATACAATATAATTATTATTTATATTGTAGCTATATTAGGGTTTATTTTAAAGGTAAGTATTTAGTTTTAAATAGGAATAATTTAGTTAATAAGAGTTATAATATTTAGATTTATTTAATTAATATTTAAGTTAGGGGGATGTTAGGGTTAGGGTTAGACTTAGGTTTAGGGGTTAATAATTTTATTATAGTTGCGGCGGTATAGGGGGGGCAGGATAGGGGTTAATAAATTTATTATAGGTGGCGACGGTGTAGGGGGGGCAGATTAGGGGTTAATAAGTTTAATATAGGTGGCGGCGGGGTCCGGGAGCGGCGGTTTAGGGGTTAAACAATTTATTTAGATGCGATGGGGTCCGGGATCGGCAGGATAGGGGTTAATAAATTTATTAAGGTGGCGGCGGTGTAGGGGGGGCAGGATAGGGGTTAATAGGTATTATGTAAGTGGCGGTGGGCTCCGGGAGCGGCGGTTTAGGGATTAATACATTTATAAGAGTTGCGGCGGTGTCCGGGTGCGGCGGTTTAGGGGTTAATAACTTTATTTAGTTGCAGTGGTGTAGGGGGGGACAGATTAGGGGTTAATATGTATAATGTAGCTTGCGGTGGGCTCCGGGAGCGGCGGTTTAGGGGGGGAATAACTTTATTTAGTTGCGGCGGTGTAGGGGGGGCAGATTAGGGGTGTTTAGACTCGGGGTACATGTTAGGGTGTTAGGTGTAGACAGCTCCCTTAGGAATCAATGGGATGTCGGGCAGCAGCGAACATGAACTTTCGCTATGGTCAGACTCCCATTGATTCCTATGGGATCCGCCACCTCCAGGGCGGCGGTTTGAAAACCAGGTACGCTGGGCCAGAAAAGTGGCGAGCGTACCTGCTAGTTTTTTGATAACTAGCAAAAGTAGTCAGATTGTGCCGAACTTGTGTGCAGAACATCTGGAGTGACGTAAGAATCGATCTGTGTCGGACTGAGTCCGGCGGATCGAAGCTTACGTCACAAAATTCTACTTTTTCCGGTGTAAAGGGCTTGATAACTAAGGCGAATCAGCCTCGCCACAAATACGCTGCGGAATTCCAGCGTATTTAAGGTTGATGGCTTGATAACTAGGGGCCACAGTGTTTGAATGCTGGTGTACAGAGCATATGTACACATGGCTCCATATACAGTAAAAGCTCTCAATTAAACAGTTCTAACGCTAACAAGCAGTTTTGCTAATATATGTGTATTGCAGAAATGTTTCTTTTCAAACTTGAAGTACATTGATGTAGATTTCAGTTTTACGTCTCTTTAAGTGGTTTATAATATTGAATAGGGTGTGTATGTGTTCTGTTTGTTTGTATTTCTAAAAATACAATAAACAATATGAATAGAGATATTTGTAGTGACTGACAAACTGATTCTCATTTCTAAGAGTAACTGTTCACAGTTTGTAGATTTTCAGCTTTCAATATTTTGCACGTGAGCTCCTGCAATTAATAACCTCTAGACTAACGAGTCCTTGTTTGCACAGATGGAAAGACTATTTCAGCTTTGACACACTCATAGGCCGCCCCATGTTTAAACCGGACAATTTCTGGGCTTGATGTTAATGGCCATCATTTATCTAACCTGCCCCACTCAATAACAGATCCCTTTATGTTACCTTGGCATCAGTTAGGCCTGCTGGCGCCAGATTATTAAATTGTAATTGCTGTGCCATGATACTGAGCCATAAAAAAAAAAAAATGAAAAAAAATGGCTGCAAAAGTGAGTGTGCAGAAATGGGATATTTACTTTAAAACAAATCTTTAGAAAAAAGTCTTTAATGATGTTTACTTTAACTCAGGTAACTCATTGCAATTGCCTTAATATGTTGTTAATGGGATATAGTTATAGCTACAATAGACTTTTTGATAATCTTATATTTAATGCTAATAAAAAAAATGTTATGCTTTTATTTTAAAGGGATGGCTAGTGTCCCTTTTTGTGTTTGTTTCTTTTTATTTACATGCTTCAAATCACAATGCAGACTATGGGGCCGATTTATGAAAGTGCGAGCCAACATGATACAATGTAGCGTATCATGTCCGCCTCACATCGATAAATGCTGAGAGCATACGCTGTCGGCATTTATCGTTGCACAAGCAGTTTTTGTGAACTGCTTGTGCAATGCCGCCTCCTGCAGATTCAGCTAGCAGGGGGTGTCAATCAGTCCGATCGTATAGGATCGGGCAGATTGATGTCCGCAGCCTCAGAGCAGGCGGACAAAATAAACACAAAAAGAAAGAAATTGTGTGAAAAAAAACAGCAAACAACTTTTTTTCCCCTTTTTCTTGCAAAGTGAGCGCAATACTTAATGTAGCCACTGTCTATAGTGACATACGGGAGTTGACATGCTGATAACTTAAAGGGATATGAAATCTAACATTTTTCTTTCATGATTCAGATAGAGCATTCGATTTTAAACAACTTTCTAATTTACTTCGATTATCAATCTTTCTTTGTTTTCTTGGTATCTTTTGTTGAAAAGCAGGGATGTAATCTTAAGAGCCGACTCATTTCTAGAGCACTACATGGAAGCAGTTTTGCAAGAATGTTACCAATTTGCAAGAGCACCATTTCCTGACACATAGTGATCCAGATGCCTACCTAGGTATCTCTTCAACACAGACTATCATGGGAATGAAGCTAATTTGATCAAAGTAGTTAATTGGAAACTTTTTAAAATGGTACGCTCTGTCTGAATCACAAAAGAACACTTTTGGGTTTCATATCCCTTTAAGTTGCATTCAGTTAAAAAAAATAAAAAGATACAATAATGAAATAGTCTGTTTTATATATCTTTAAGGATTTGACCTTGAGACTATGGATTTTAGCTATACTCTCAGATTATATCGCTAAATACTTGATATTAAGTTATATACAAATTCACTCGTTGTATTCTTTTTTTGGTTTTTAATTACTTTGGGAGCAGCTTCCTGTTGCAGACAGTACAAAGTGTAATAGATGCAGAGTAAGCCAAATCTGGCATTTAACCCATTTGCAGTCGTGTTGAAGGCACATTGGCAACAGAGAGGTAATTGATCAGCTAATTATAAAAGCATATTTTAGAGGGATGATTTATGCACCATTACACACACTAACATATCAACAGCTGCACATACACACCCCAACAACAACACAAACATACACACACTAACACATACACACACACACACACACACCAACAACAACACAAACATACACACACTAACACATACACACCAACAACACACACATACACACACTAACACATACACACCAACAACACACACATACACACACTAACATATCAACAGCTGCACATACACACCCCAACAACAACACAAACATACACACACTAACACATACACACCAACAACACACACTAACACATACACACCAACAACACACACATACACACACTAACACATACACACCAACAACACACACATACACACACTAACACATACACACCAACAACACAAACATACACACACTAACACATACACACCAACAACACACACATACAAATACACACACAACACCAATAACTATAACACACACACAAACCATCTCACACTCCATCACACACACAGAATGTACACAATAGTATAGCAAAAGAAAAGTAATAATATAAAAGATTTGAAAATGATAATATTCTGATAATTTAACGTTAACCAACTTTTTGGTTGCTGGGGTAGTTATGATGGCTATCAGGGGATATTAATTTGTTAAGTTACTTTTTTTTTTTACTGCACATAGTGTGTAACGCAACATTCCAAGACTTCTTTTTCACAAGGGTAATATCCTTCAACATTCTTGAATTTGAGAAATGTCTATCACCTTATAAAAGAACCACAGGTTTATTTTGGATGAGGATTCTCGCTGGACTCTTGCTCATGCAATACTGAGAAACATAGAATCTGATGGCAGATAGGAATCATTAGGCCCACCCAGCCTGTCCTTTTCTCTTGACAGTCAAAGTTATCCATCTTTTAATTCTTTTCTACGTTAACCCTACAGAACAGATATTCCTTTAATGTACAATTCTTTCTGGAACTGCTCAGTATTTCGCTATTCTTCTTTCATTTCCATTGGGACTTCTGCTTCAAAGGCATTAGTAGTACTTCAAAGGAATTATTAAGTTGATATGGAATGTGCAAAATAAAAATACACACTATAAACCCATACATAAAGCTTTGCTATGCTAATCACAATGTTACATGTTTAAGATACTCAGACAGGGCAGGCACAGTGCAGGGTGCCTGCCAAAACATCCATATGGCCAGTGTATACTACACATGTTTCTGAGATTACAATATTTATCCAGACAAGCAGTTCTCATTTCTTGTACATCCAAATACACAACATTCACTTCCTCCTTTCTGTATGCAAAATACCTAAACAATACTAATGGAGTAGACAGAGCAGTGTGCACGCCACATGCAGAGCAACTTAAACAACATAAAGGGACCTATCACTTACAAATAACTTTAATGTCCTATAACAAATATAAAATGTAGTAGGTAAGTCACAGTCATTATGATTTATGAACCATCATCACTGTCTGTGACCTCTAATATAAGCCCAAGAGAAAAGATCTTCCAGTTGTCCATATACGTGTTTGTTTGTTTAGTATGTACAAACTCACTCTGCATTAATAAATGAGATACAACAGATACAGATACAAATGTAAATATAGTTGAAATAAAGCCACAAAAACATGTAGTACCATATAATTAGCCTGGGACAGTAAAGCTTGAGAGCAATAACTCTTCCTAGGGGACCAGCAGGTTGGATATTACAGGCTTTTGTCTTTAGAAATAGTACCACCTTTCCAAGATGGCTTCCACCAAAAAGAAGTGGTTTATGTGGCCTTTTCACTCAGTATCATTTACTGGCAATAGTTTTTTTTTTGGAAAGGTGGCCATCTTATTTCTAAAGGAACAAGCCCTTGCAAAGTATATGAGTTGACATGAGAGAATGAAGATGGCAGACAGGTAAGTATTACCTTTAATTACAGAAAAAAGCTTTAAAGCCTTTATACAGGACAAATGGTTCAATAATTACTTTGTTTGTGTTGCTGACAGCCATGGGAGTAAATCACTTCTTAATGTGTGTTATTCGCAGTCAAGAAAAAGGGCAGAATAACAGCTCTGTGTGTGTTAATTCATTGCTCACTGTTTACTACTAGGATAATATAATTTGTCTGACAGAAATATTTTTATAATGGAGTATGGGAAATTCCTAGTTTGGACAAAGCCTACTGAGGTGTTGTTGAAAAGGGGCCATTAAATGTACATATAGGTTGATGCCCCTGGTATTTTTGAAACTCAGTAATGCCTCAATAATTAGCATACCCACAGCAAAACACAAGACACACAGGATATAATTATTGGGCATACAGTTTTGTTTTTTTATAAAGTAGTCTTCTGCTAACAACACTGCCCTTATAAGTGCCCATCTTCTTTGTATCTACCACACCCCATAATCAAAGCACTTCTCACTTTTAATGATAGGCAATGATAGGGTTCAGTGTGCTTGGCAATCTCTAAATTATCATTTATCTGCCCTGTAACCATCAACCTAAAATACAGCTAAGTTTTAGTAAGTAGAAGATGAAACCACACACCAACAATAACAAACATCTACAACACATAATTACTCACACCAAGAATAATAACACACATACAAATACACACAAACACATAATAATAACTATAACACACACACAAACGATCTCTTACATCATCATCACACACACACACACACAATACCAGCTCCTTAGTTTTTAATAATGTACAGGGGGTCTGACCATTCATGTATGTGTACATGTCCCCTGTTTAGGGACAGCCAGTAAGGCAGTAAATGTTTATTTTCATACAGACTTACCCAGTCAAGCCTTAACCTACGATAGGGAGGTGGGAGATTAGGGGATGATGAGCCATTTTGAATTACTTTGACTAGAAAATGCCAGCTTATCATATGGTTTAAATACAAAAATCCCTATAGACTTTAATGGTGAATTTTGTAAATAAATACATAGACAAACTTTTATAAAAGATTGTAATTGACCCTATATGTTCTGTTGGCATTGTAAGATAGGTTATATTAATGGTTTGAATTTTATAATGTAAATTTTTTTGTTAAAATTAGTTGTAATTTTGTTGTTTTCATAGAAAATAACAGTGAACTAAATTTGGACAAACCAAATGTTTTTTAAAAAAATTGAAATTAATCTTTGGGCACATGCACATGTCTACTTTGCAATATACACCCAAAGCTGACAATTCCACGGTGGGGCTTTCAGAACCATTTTTATCCTACAAATGGGAACTTCTTTACAGCTTCTTCTAATACATTATTTTCCCTCTTTTAAAAGTAGCACTGCCTTTAACTGCTGTCATTCATTCATGAAAGGAAAGAATGTTTGATTATATCTTCTGCTGAAATAAATATAGAATAAATATAGACTAAATGTATTCAAAACCAGTCTCCAGTATGGTCAGTAATAGGGATGGGCGAATGTGTTTATATCCGAATTCGAATAATAGAACGAATGTTATTGTAGAAATTCGATTTACATAATAGAATGTTGATAAGAACGAATATTCTTAAAAATTCGATTTTCGAATGTTATTTACAGTTTTCGAATGTCACATTCGAATTCGAATATTACATTTATAAAGCACAATTGTAGACTAGAAACACTATTTCGAATGTCACATTCGAATCGAATATCACATTCGAATCGAATGTCACATTCAAATTCGAATATTACATTTATAAAACACAGTATTAGACTAGAAATACTATTTTGAATTCGAATGTCACATTAGAATCGAATATCACATTCGAATCGAATATCACATTTAAAACACAGTATTACACTAGAAATACTATTTCAAATTCAAATGTGACATTCGAATTCGAATGTAGCATTCGAATTTGAATATTACATTTATTAAACACAGTTGTAGACTAGAAATACTATTTCAAATTTGAATGTCACATTCGAATTCGAATATCACATTCGAATTCGAATATTACATTTCAAAATTGAATGAATACATAGCTAAACATTCTATTATTCAATAGAAAAATTAGAATGTTAGAATGTTATATAAACATTTGAAATTCGATTCGAACAAACGAATGTATCAAAATTCGTTTTAAATTTCGAATTTTTAGAAACATTCGCCCATCCCTAGTCAGTAACCAAACTCAAATAAAAGCCTCTCACCTATCTGTTGTCAACCAGTTCTCCTTTTCTGTCCCTTGCCCTGATATGAGACTACACTTACTGTCAGCCACAGGTATAAAAATATATTAGGTTATATCAGTTAATACAAAAATATCACAGATATACAACCCTGAAGAATTATTATTCACTTATCAGATGATTTCACATTAGATGGTGTTAAAGTTCTGCAGCATTGAATGAAACAGGGAAAATACAAGGCTATCCTTTCTCTTAGTGCAGTGTCTCCATAAACAAGGGAGTACTTAACCATATCCCATTTTCTTTCATGCCAGAGAACAAAGACAATAAAACAAAGAAGCATATTATTGACAATGTGAATCATTACAAGAGATAAAGTAATATAATGCATAAAGTGTTCAAAACTCTTCTCTAACTTGAGATTACAGGAAGGATCCCTTACATATCGACCAATAGATTACATAACAGGTAAGGCTGTGGCAGATGTACAGTATATAGTTTGGATTTTTAGTTTATCAACATTATTGGAATCAAGGAAAGCACTGGTTTTACTATAGAAATTGTAATCTCTGGTCACCAAGGCAGTTAATTGTACCATTTGCTTTTGAGTTGAATTGACTATGGGCTATAGCTCTTTAGGCAAAATCTGCCTTCAATTGGTTGATGTGATCTCCTTGACTTACCTATTGTATCTAAGACCCTTTCCACTGGATTTCAAAGGGCATCTAGTACTGAATTACTTTATAGGCCTGGAAATCGAGTGCACAGAGACTATAATTACATAAAGAAAAAACTCTAAAGTGGAAATAAAGGCATTGGCTCTTTGGGTGCGTTTTATTATTCTTCACTATAGTCTCATAAGGAGCTTTACACAACTGAAGAATGTGGTCTTTCTAGCTTTCTCTCTGGGGGCAATGGGAAATCTACAATTTTGAAGAAAAATAAGGTAAAGCAGGTAAAATAAATAATGAAAGTAAATTGCAAAGTTTTTTGTAACTATGTGTAACTAAACAGATATTTTATTCACAATAAGAAAACACCACTATGTTATAATAAAATAGGGCCTCAAACATGTATAGGAGAATGACGCACCCAGTTATTGATCTATAAAAGTTATATAGTGCATAGACAGGGCATGTCTTGCTAATATACAATTTGAGTGTAGGTCAAGGTAGGAACAAGCATACAAAGGGATCTGTCTGCTAGCAAGGAAAAAAATCCAATTTATACAGGCAACCCCAGACGATCATTTCAGCCTTCTTTCCTCTAATCACATTGGGTAAGGAGTCTACGTCTGGTTTCCCCCATCATCCTTATGGAGATGATCTCTAGGATCATATTACAAATACAGAAAGAGAAGCACTTTCTCAGGAACGAACAACAGCTCAGTAGCATGTTCTATGATAATTTTCACAGAAAAGAACATACCTGAAGTATATCAGTCTTATCCAGCCTAACAAGTTCAGTCCAGCCCCGAAATACCAGGCAATCCTTTTTTGAACAAGGAATATGGCAACCCCAGGGTGATGGGGGAAACCAGATGTAGACTCCTTGCCCAATGTGTTTAGAGAAATATAGCTGCACCTCGCTGACAAGGCCCAAAGAACCGAAACGATCATCTGGGTTGCTATGTTCCTTCTTTAGAGCAGGATTGCCTGGTATTTCGGGATTGGACTGACTTTGTTAGGCAGGATCAGACTGATATACTTCAGGAAAGTTCTCCTCTGTGACAAGTACAATTGGGCTAAAAGAGGACGTTCCTAGGTGGTAACTCGCCATATAGAAAGCTATTGAGCTGATATTCATTCCTGGTATAGCACTTCTCTTTCTGTAAGTAAAGCTTATACAATGTTCACCCTGGGAACCAGAATCAGGGACAGATGAAGATAATGACACAGAACAACTGTAGCTCAAAAGCTGGGTTTCTAGTATATCCTACTAGCACCCTGAGGTGTCCATATTTAAGTTGAAACTTTTCTATAGATACAAGATGTTCTCGAACATTTCGACTTCACTGTGTGCTGTTCCATAGTTAATTGCTAGTTCAGTAATGTAAAATCTTTTTTGGGCAGATATGATAAATAATTATTGTAGTATTAGCTTAAAAGACCTGTTGAGTGCTATTAGCATCTTTTCTTAAATATCCTCTGTTCTAAATCAACAAACTCCAATCAGAGGTGTATACAGAGGATGCAACAGCTCATATGAACAATGTAAACACAAGTGAACTCTTATACTCTCTTTATCACTGTTCTTGTCACACAAATAATTACACATGAAGCTTACCTCTCTTTGGGATCATTGCAGAGGTGAACAAGAAATTACATTTCTATTTAACCAGTATGCAGGTGTCTTTTAGGAAAATATTTCTGCTCCTGGTCCTTTACACAAGGAAGTGATATATCAAGTCCAAATCATTAGCTAACAGAACACTGACACCAAAATCCAAACTGCATCTCAAATATTCTGGACATATTTTTGAGAGCTCCCATCACTTGTGAATGCCACTGTTTATATATGTGGATCTACTGTTCCATGTTTTTCTGTAATGAGTAATGCATGTATAAGTACAAGTGCCTGTATTTTGCCACATATGTTTTATTGTATCTTTAAACCTCAATAAAAAGAATTAAAGAAAAAAAAAAACGCTCGCACCTCCCCCTACACCTAAGGCAAAGCGAGAAGATACAAAGTTCAAACCAGAGAGAATGTACATTTGAAATCACTTATACATTCATATAGATTTACATCCTGAGTCACTCTTTATCTAGAACATTATTTTTATTGAATTTTTTGGATAGTACATTTTAAATAAAACAGAGCTTCGGACTCCAGTTTATCTTGATAATAAAAACTGGGAGTGAAAACAGGCAAGTATATATTCTCTCTCGAAAGTGCTGCGAAGTGGCAAAATATTCCAAAAGGATCTGCCACAATATCGAGCAACCCTGCAAAATATTCCAAGCTGCTGACATCATTGTTCACAGATGGCATCACAGAGAGGTGTTTTACTATACATCCCAATGGGTTGCAAAGCTGGTGATAAATTCCAACCAGCATCGCCACCGACATTGACGATGTATAGTAAAGGATCCCTTTGAAATGTATCACTGAGCGTCATAAATATACTTATTTACCCCTAAACCGTATGCTGCTTACGAACACTTTAAATACAGCCCACCCACTGAAAGTGCTAACAAGTGGCAGTCGGCGGAGTTGAGCAGACGCCATAATTCCTATTTTTTAATGGGAGACACATCGACACTTCGCATGTCCGCCTCTTTAATTCGAATATACATCGACAGACTGACAGAACGCAAGCAGCCAGTTTCTCATTGGTCTGTCAATGTTTTGAATATCAGAGTCTAAGAACATTAAAGTATATTGTGAAAGCAATACTTGACTAAATGTAGTTTTATCTTTTTAAGGGACATCTTAAATTCAAAATGTGTGGAGAATCTGTGGCCTAGGATTAAAACCAAGTAGAGTTAAAGGAACATAATACTCATATGCTAAAATACTTGAAAGTGATGCAGCATAACTGTAAACAAGCTGACAAGAAAATATTACCTGAGTATATCTATGAAAAAAAGGAAGAATATTTTTTTCCCTCAAAATGTCCTAAGCTCACCAGAGTAAGTGCTGTGTAAACAGTTATACTTCAGCTACTGTAAAGCTGTGAGTGGAAAAACAAAAAAATTAAAAAAACAACAATAGCCAATTAGCATCCGCAGTGCTGAGGTAATTCTTTGACTTTGCTGTGATCTCATTAGATTTCATAGACTGAATAGGAAAATAGCACAACTTTGCCTGCACATGACAGATGCATACTCCCTAGCTTGTCCTGGGACAAGTATCCTTAGTGATTGGCTTCTTAAAGTCTCTCTACAGTGGGGTGTGAATACTTAGGAAATTTTCAGGTAAGTATCTTCCTTTTTTTACAGCTATGCTGCATTACTTTCAAGTGCTTCAACATGTGGGTATCATGTCCCTTTAATTAGAGCTCTCTACCTCTTGGGATTTAATTATTAATCATATTATTTAAATTAATTAATTTAACTTCAATATTGAATTAAGTAACATAACTTCAATATTATGTTTTTATATGCTGACTGAATCTTTCTCTTTGTGAAACATTCCATAATCATTTAGACTCTTCCAGGCCCATTACTTCTTAGGGCATTAAACAAGACTTATGTTGGAAAAAGGCTGCAACATCCTAAAAATGGAGACATTTTACACATGTGCCAAAGAAAGGTGTTAAGAACTGGATTCACTCATAACATTTCACTTAATATAGGTCATTAGAGAAATGTATCTAAATATCTGGATGGGTGCAGTATATAAATCATCATCTACAAGATGAGAGCAAATAGCACTAATCCTGGCAAGGGCACGCTCGCATTGCATTACTTCAGACCTCTTACATAAATGAATAACTATTTTGATGAATTAGTGCCAGTTTAGGAGTATGTGGTACCAATTTTTATGTGTTTCCTCTCTGGTTTGCTTGATCAAAAAAGGTGGCGAGTTGTGAAAAGCTGAGTCAGTGGGGTTGCATATATTAATTGTTCACACTGAAACTGAAGATTTACTGTGTATTAGAGACTGAAATACAGTTTGCTGTAAAAAATGAAAAAAATAAAGAATTCTTACACCTGTATTAATCTATGATCACTTTTTCACTGACCACTTTATCACCCACTTGTTAATCATTTGTCATTAGTAGATTATTTTGTTTATTTGGAAGTTGTACAATTTTTAGGATTTTTGCTCTAATTATAACTTAAAACATAAGAGTATGCTATCATGATACACTCTTCAAATAAAGCTATAGATTCCAAACAAATGATTACAAGTGGAGCACAATCGATAGCACAGGGTCCGGTATTACAAGTGGATGATTAAATAGTTTACCTAAAACATCTTAAAGCGGCTGAAACTTTTTTTAAAAACACTCTATACTTTAATTGGATAGCTCATTGCACTTTATTAGTATTACAAGTGGTCAGTGGTCACTTAAGTGTTGTGCTTGAGCATAATCCAAAAACATTCTGCATTAAAATGTAACACTTTGTAAGACCTAAAGTAAACTAATATTATAACAAAGAACTACATGAAGAGATCAACTTCATTGCACCATCGGCTTAGCTCACAAGCAATATCCAACATAGATTTTACTGTTCTCCCCCATAGAATGTGAGGGATTTAGCGCACATGAGCTATCTGACATGCAGTGGTTAGCGCACATGAGCTATCTGACATGCAGTGGTTAGCGCACATGAGCTATCTGACATGCAGTGGTTAGCGCACATGGGCTATCTGACATACAGTGGTTAGCGCACATGGGCTATCTGACATACAGTGGTTAGCGCACATGGGCTATCTGACATGCAGTGGTTAGCGCACATGAGCTATCTGACATGCAGTGGTTAGCGCACATGAGCTATCTGACATGCAGTGGTTAGCGCACATGAGCTATCTGACATGCAGTGGTTAGCGCACATGAGCTATCTGACATGCAGTGGTTAGCGCACATGAGCTATCTGACATGCAGTGGTTAACGCACATGAGCTATCTGACATGCAGTGGTTAGCGCACATGAGCTATATGACATGCAGTGGTTAGCGCACATGAGCTATCTGACATGCAGTGGTTAGCGCACATGAGCTATCTGACATGCAGTGGTTAACGCACATGAGCTATCTGACATACAGTGGTTAGCGCACATGAGCTATCTGACATGCAGTGGTTAGTGCACATGAGCTATCTGACATGCAATGGTTACCGCACATTAGCTATCTGACATGCAGTGGTTAGCACACATGGGCTATCTGACATACAATGGTTAGCGCACATGAGCTATCTGACATGCAGTGGTTAGCACACATGAGCTATCTGACATGCAGTGGTTAGCGCACATGAGCTATCTGACATACAATGGTTAGCGCACATGAGCTATCTGACATACAATGGTTAGCGCACATGAGCTATCTGACATACAATGGTTAGTGCACATGAGCTATCTGACATGCAATGGTTAGCGCACAATCGAGCAATATGAGCGCAAAAACAGAAGCGCTATTGATTGTGCTCAATGTTATCACTCAACAGCACTAATATTTTTGTGCTCCACTTGTAATCTAACCCCAGATTTCTCAACATGGACTGAGAAGCCCTTTCAAATGTTATGCCTTCACATACCATAGACACCAGTTTTAGTACTTAAAGAGTGGCCTGTCAGTTACTTAAAAGGACATTAACTACTTGAGTGTGACAATCACATCCTCTATTGCTTTTCCTGGGGATGAGGATGTTTCTCAGACATCCTCTATGTGTCCCTTGTTGCTCACTGCATAGAAGGTATATGGCAAGTAACATGAGTTACCTTGTCATTTACAAGCATTGTTGGATGACATTATTGCTTGTGAAGTCATCATTTAGTATGTGGTGAAATCCCACAATATGAGAAAGTGTCAGTGCACGTTCTCATTGCTTCTACCTAGAGGGACATGGGACCTCTAATTTTACCTCTCGTTGGCAGGGGATTCCTGTGGAATAGTAAAATAATGCAATTGCCTGTATACAGTTAAACACAGGCAGTTTTAAATAAGGAGGACTTTAACAGATGCTTATATCTCAAATTTGGTTTAATTAGAGAGGCAAGTGACATATCATAAGAAATGGGATAAGCTGCTTTTTTGAGTGAGTGGTCGCTTGTCACTCTAAGATGCAGGCGGTTACAATGAGAAACAGCAATCTCCTGTTCCACTGAAACCAGCAATATTCCTATGTAGGGGGTGGGAGTATTAGGTATTTCTATCTCCTCCACTACTTTACTTATAAGCAGACATTTAAATAGGATACTTCCCTCTTTTGAATGAGAAATGTTGATCGCACTGAGGAAGTGAATGGGACCCCATTTTGGAATGAGGAGTCCATGTGCCTCTCATTTTATAGCAATCGCCTACCTTATGTTTTTACTGTATGGAGGGGTAGAGGTTCTAAAGCAACTCTTATTACCTAAATAAAAACAAAAACACAATATACCATGTATACTATAGTGTTGTGTTATGGTGCCCTCCTAAGTACTTTATAGTGCTGAGTTACAAAATAACAGGGGCTTTCCCTGATCTCTTTCTACCCACTCAATATTAGTAATTGGTTGAACAGGGAGCAAAATGTTACAGAATAAAAAAGAAATAAAAACAAAAATACCATAAAAAAAAACATGTTTAATTTGCAACTTTAAAAAAAAGGATAGCTAACCAGTAGAAGTGGTATGGGAAACCAATACTTAGTATATATAGATAAGTCTCTATTCAGTAGCAATATTGGTAGAATATATTTACCTTCCACTTGCTATCTGCCTTTAAATCTTGCTTATTTTATATCCCCTCTTATTTCTTTACATTAAAGGGACATAAAACCCACAAATGTTCTTTCCTGATTCAGATAGAACTTACAATTTTAAACAACTTTCTAATTTACTTTTATTATCAAAATTTTCTTAGTTTTCTTGTTAAAGCAGTAAGGTAAGGTCAGGAGTGTGCACGTGTCTGCAGTACTATATTGCAGCAGTTTTGCAACAATGCTGTGCATTAGCAAGAGCACTAGATGTCAGCACTATTTCCTGTCATATAGTGCTCCAGACATGTGCACGCTGCCTATCTAGATATCTCTTTAACAAAGAATAACAAGAAAACTGAGCAAATTTGATAATAGAAAATGTATTCTCTATCGGAATCATGAAACAAATGTTTTTTTGGCTTCATGTCCCTTTAAAGGGCCATTATAGTGATAGAATGAAATGCTCTAATTCGTTACAGCATATCATTTTATCACTAGCAACAAAACTATTGCAGGGCTTAAACACACCATTAAAGTACTTCTCAGAACCCGCAGATCACTGCAGGTCCCAAGCAGAAGCTGCTGCTGATCTAATAAGCAGTGTTACTTATACACCTGGGTCATGCAACAAGCGCTGCTGATTGCATCAGGGACAGTGTCTGTTTAGGACCTGCAGTGCTCTGTGGGTCCCAAGCAGTAATTTAAAAGGGACACTGAATCCAAATGTTTTCTTTTGTGATTCAGATAGAGCATGCAATTTTAAGCAACTTTCTAATTTACTCCTATTATTAAATTGTCTTCATTCTCTTGGTATTTTTATTTGAAAAGCAAGAATGTAAGTTTAGTCGCCCGCCCATTTTTGGTGAACAACCTGGGTTTTCCTTGCTGATTGGACAGCACCAATAAACAAGTAATATCAAAAATTGGCTGTCTCCTTAGCTTAGATGCCTTCTTTTTCAAATAAAGATAGCAAGAGAACAAAGAAAAATTGATAATAGGTGTAAATTAGAAAGTTGCTTAAAATTGCATGCTCTATATGAATCACAAAAGAAAAAAAATTGGGTTCAGTGTCCCTTTAACTGTGTGTTCAACCCTCTATACAATGACACTAGTGACAAAATGACATGCTCTAATTAATTACAGCATTTCACTGTATCACTATAATGACCCTTTAAAAACATGTGATATTAGACACATTCTGGGGTGCTACATGCATTTTAAGAAAGCGTATAATACAGAGAAGAAATGTGAAATCTCTGGTATACATTGGTACACACAATCTCTAATGGTTCTATATGTTAGAGCTCATACACACACAGTGCTATTGTAACCCTTTGAATGTGAGCTCAGGCTGACTTAACATCGTCACCTCATTGGAAGCCCCCTCCACCCTCACCTCCAGCCTCACACGCCCAGCTGCGACAGATGACCTCATGTGTAGCCACCTGTGTTATCAGAGAGGTGAATAGAGCAGTGTCTGGCAGAAAATCCCACCCTCAAATCCTTATACAGCAACCACCTCCGCAGAAGCCAGACCTGGAAACTCTGAGCCAGCGCCTAAACCACCAGCAATATTTACACACCTTTGTCTCTAGGCTCTTAATACGCTGAAATCTCATTCCCTGGACCGGCGCCATGGTAATGTGTGTCTTTACAAGTTAAAGGCGGTTCCAGTGGAAACAGCAACACTGGAACATGACAAGTGTCCACAGTGTACAGTATATCAGCATTGATGCAAAGTGGAATAAACTGCATAGCATCTGCAACTGCAGGAGCCCATTTATCATACTGTGAAAAGTGCATTTCTTGATGTTAATGTGAGAGGATTTTAAATATGTTTATTTTATAATAGTAGTTATTTCCGGAATTGAGTTTGTTACCCACTGCGTCATATTGCAATCTGAGGTGTGGTGGTCGAAGAAATGAATTATGCCTTTTATATGGGATATGCTTCACATATTGAATCCTAATAATTTGTTTGAAGTTCTATGAAGTGAGAGTGCTCTCCACCTGCTAAACTGAACTATATATATATATATATATATATATATATTTTATTTTTTTTTACAAAAATATAATCAGATATATATCACGAAATATATATTTTAAAATAAAAATAAAATTTTCCTCTATGTGAAGGACATAGGAAAAGTAAAGTATTCCTAACTTTGGGTTTAGTGCAGTTAATCTAACACAGTATTGGGTTGGCGCAAGCAATAACTGTTAGTTGGTTTTTTTTTGGTGCACCCCGTAGAAGTCTTTGGAGAAAAGACGTTAGTTTGGTTGCGGTATCCAAAGTCCTGAAGTTAGTGCGCCTCAGTCTTTCACTCGCAACCTAACTTTTTACTTTCAACTTGCAATACCAGTGTTAATGCAGCCGCAATAAATGTTTACTAGGAGTACAGTTAGTGAGCAAGCGAAAAATTAATTTAGCACGACACCGGTGACCGGCCTGCTTTGAACACATTTTTTTTTCTAAATAAATGATTCGGGCCCCCGGGACACTGTAATCTCTCCCAAAATGTTTAAATATACAGTAAAAATAAAAAATAAATATATATATATCTATATATCAGTAGCAAAGATGTGCACTCTCACTTAGTAACAACTGCCAGGGTGCTAGTAAAAATCAATATAGAAAAAAGAAACAAACTTGCACTCGCTGGTCTTTTTAAGTGAAATAATTTACTGCAAAATAGTGACGTTTCGAGGACGAAAATCCCATTCCTCAGACAATGTGTTTAACAAACAATAGTGACTTTATACACTGTGTAGACCCAAACCTCTCCCCTCAATTAGACAAAAAAAACGCCAAATTGGTAACCATAGTGACCACTGAGTCCCATTATACACAAACAAGTGCTATCATAAAAAATATGTTTTATCGTATAAAAATATGTATAGATGAGCCATCCTGGCTCTAACATGATAGTGACAGCCCAAGTGCACAATACGGAAACTGTGATGCAATGGAAACAAACGTGAAACACAAACAGATCACGTACTAAGTAAGATGAGGGTTTCAAATCATTCATACTGCCATTTGATGCTCCATATAAAGTCAAAGGTGCTAAAGACCAGAATCAAACTACTAGTTAATAACTCACCAGAATGGAGACATAAACCAGAGACTCAGTCGCCATTCACTGCCGCATCGGTACACAACGCCGGGAAGGGAACCCGGAACTGCACAGGACTCTCACGTGGGGGGCAATCGGCCAATCACCGGAATTGTTTACCGTTGCCACAGTGACCATTAGCATCGAGTCGCATATACGATCTGCAGCGCTGGAATACACACGCACGCATGAAATTAGCTGAGCGCAGCACTTGATGTAATTAAAGTGCCACAAAATACAAGGGTCAATGTTGTACAATCGAACACCACACATCAGTAAATACGTGCCACCACAGTCAGAGAACCGATAGTCACACCTTCACATACTCAGTCAGACAAGAGCTTCCATATTCAAAAGGTACAGCTGTAGTTATCACTTTGACCATATTGGCCATATTCTGCCATAATCATCGCCAGAGAGATAACCCCCATACATATGAATATTATAGCCATAGATAACATAAGGATAAGGACCAAAGACAGGGTTAAGACTAACAAAAATATATGATTACCAGACAGCAGACAATGTGATATAGTGTCACCCCCAAAAAGAAAAAATAATAAATGGTAAATGCAATAGCGAAAACTTACAAATAACATCATCCAAACTCTCCACATACCCTCATTTAGACACACATACAAAATACAAAGAAGGGGAAATAAACATAATTAAAAGCCCAAATCACCGATACAGGGTGTAGAGAGTGTCAAAGGAGCTGAGGTGAATTGATTTGAATGGTAAGTGGACTCTCCCAATCCATTTACGTGGGTTCCAAGACATTCTTATAGTGGCACAAGGCAGAAAGCTACAGTCTATAGAAAACAGTGCCAATCAAACATAGTGTTCAGTCCATGTGGTTGAAGAGTGTTTAGTCGAAAGATCCACTTGGCCTCCGTTTGTAGAAGGAGTGTATCCCTGTCACCCCCTCGCCTCAATGGGGGGACATGGTCTATTAGTGTGAATCTTAAGTCCTGGAGTCCATGACCTTTTTCCACAAAGTGTCTAGCTACTGGCTGGTCACTTGAACCCTTTTTAAGTGCTGTCCTGATTGAAGACCTATGGTTGGCAAACCGAGTTCTGGCATCGTCTGTGGTTTTACCCACATAAAAACGCCCACAGCTACAATTTAATAAGTATACCACATGGGTGGTGGTGCAAGTTAATACATGTCTGATCTTGTATCTCTGGATGCGGTGAGGGTGGCCAAAGGTGGCCCCTGGAATCATAGAGTTGCAGGTCGTACATCCTAAGCACCTATAACACCCTGGTTTCTTTTTCTGTGACAACCATGTCTCAGGGGTATAGCAGTGAGTCGGATCTGTTAGCATCAGAAGATCTTTAAGGTTTTTATTGCGTTTATACCCCACTCTAGGATGTTGCCAATTGCTGAATGGAAGTGATGGATCACCCTGCACAATGTGCCAATGTTCTCTTAATGACTTTCCAAAAGATCTCGTCAGGGGACTATATATAGTCGTGAATGTCATTCTCTGCTCATCCTTGTTCCTGGAAGAAGTCAGAGTTTTGTCATCATTTTCAGCTAGCACTCTACTCTGATGGACCAGGCGGGGATTGTATCCTCTTTGCGTGAAACATTGTTGCATTTCTTCAAGTTGCTGATCTCTTCTAGTCTTGTCGCTATTATTCCTAATAGTCCGACAGAGTTGGGCTTTCGGAATTGCTTTGAGGAGTGCTACTGGATGATTGCTAGTAGCATGCAGAATTGAATTTCTGTCGGTCGGTTTCCTAAACAGTGAAGTCCCTAATTGGCCATTGTCCCTTTTGAAGATATTTAGGTCCAGGAACTCAATGCTTGACATATCATATTTCAACTTGAACTTTACTGGATTGCAAAGAGAGTTCAGCTGCGCAAACCATGTTTCAAGCTCCGAGACTGTGCCACTCCAGACAATTAACAAATCGTCAATGTATCTTTTATAGAATAATACTTCAGGCTTAAGGTAGATTCCCATCACTGCTGTTTCGTAGTGCTCCATGTAGATGTTGGCTAGTGAGGGGGCCACATTCGATCCCATGGCCGTACCTGATATTTGCTGATGGTACTTTCCCTCAAACTTGAAGTAGTTTAGTCGCAGACTTAGAACTAGCAGTTTAATAAGGAAATCTCTCGGAGGACCCACATACGGATATCTATCCAAAGCATCAGACACTAGTTGCTTCCCTGCCTCATGCGGGATGATAGTGTAAAGACTGTTAACGTCAGCCGTTACCAAGATACACGGCTCTTGGAACGTAGTAGTTCTTAACTCTTCAATGAGTTGTGTGGAATCCCTTAGGTAGGACTTCATGTTCTTCACCAATGGTTGTAGAAAAACGTCCACAAAAATGGCCAGCCTGGAAGTGATGGAATCGCGAGCAGAGACAATAGGCCTACCAGGAGGCCTCTCCAAGTTTTTATGAATCTTGGGGAGTGTGTATAAAATTGGGCACACAGGATGTTTGATCTTCAGAAACCCCACTGTGTCTTCATCAATCCATCCTTCATGGAATCCCTCTTGCACAGCCTGGTCTATTAGTATTTGGAATTGCTTAGTAGGATCCATATTTAGTGCTTGGTAGGTGTCAGTGTCACTGAGTTGGTGCTTAATCTCCTCACTATAATACTTGTAGTTTAGTACCACCACTGCACCTCCCTTGTCCGCAGTGCGGATAACAATGTCAGGGTCCTTAGAAAGTGTAAAAATCGCTTCTTTTTCTTGTGCAGATAAATTGTTATGGTATCTATTGGATCCATAATTTTTCAAATCCTGCGAAACCAATCTCATAAAGGTTTTGATGCTAGCATTGTTGCTAGAAGGATCAAAGGAGCTTCTTGTCTTAAACATTTGTTGGTTTCAATCGGCAGAGTAGTCTTTAAAGAATTCTTTTAGTCTAAGTGACCGTTGGAATTTCTGGCAATCAATATAGGTAGAAAAGTCATCACCTTTGCCTGATGGCACAAAGCTTAAGCCTCTATTCAAGACACTTCTCTCTGCCATAGAGAGGACTCTATTACTGATATTCACTACTAGGTCCTCCCTGGGACTAGTAGTGGTTATTACCTGGATGGTAGTGGTGGCTTTTTCCCTCCAGCCGCCCCTCCGAATGTGCGGCCTCTTCCTCGTCTTTGTTGGCCGGCTCGGGTAGTGACCCCTTGAAAAACCTGGTGGCTAGAAGATTGATCATCAGTTACTCCTCTCTGGCCCTGTGTAGCTTCTGAATCAGATCCAGAACTACTATCTACTGTTTGCAGAGACTGCTTTATGTGAAATCTCTGTCTCCTATGGCGCTGTGGGAAGGGTCTTCTGTTGTCACTGCCATTCAACCACCTATAGACCGTTTTTTCTTTATGGTCTTCAGTTACCGTTTGCAATTTTCTATTTTTAAATTGCACCAGGGTATCCTTGTATTCTTTAATTTGAGAGGCTAGCTTATCTAGCCATTGTTCAGAGGGATCCTCGGTCATAATCGGCACCATATCTCTCTCCCATTCTTGAATCTCCACCTTAATCCTATCAAGTTGATTCCTGACTTCCTCTGTAACCAAAAGAATAAGGTCTAGGGAGCATTTATTGAGTATAGCGCACCAGCGCTTGCAAAACTCTGGGTTGTTGCGTCCAATTGTAGGTTGGTTACGAATTCTAAAGCCCCTTGGGATCATGTGTCTTCTATAATATTCGGACAAGTACACCCCATGTAGTCGTAGGTCAGCTTCTTTCTTTTTTAGTTTCAATACTGCCAAATAGATGGCCTGTGCTGTATTGCCACCAGTGGTCTCATCTTCAGGGTTAAATAGAATTCTGGCGGCATCATCCTCAGTAAAGGTGAGAGTCTGTATGTTTTCCACATCAGTATCCATTGTGAACTATCACAGTCCAATGGTGGTGCTGGTGATCAGTGTGAGTGTAATAAAACAGAGTCTAATTTAGGAGCGGTCTTCTTCCTTGTGGGTGCAACAACGAAAGTTGTATATCAGTAGCAAAGATGTGCACTCTCACTTAGTAACAACTGCCAGGGTGCTAGTAAAAATCAATATAGAAAAAAGAAACAAACTTGCACTCGCTGGTCTTTTTAAGTGAAATAATTTACTGCAAAATAGTGATGTTTCGAGGACGAAAATCCCCTTCCTCAGACAATGTGTTTAACAAACAATAGTGACTTTATACACTGTGTAGACCCAAACCCCTCCCCTCAATTAGACAAAAAAAACGCCAAATTGGTAACCATAGTGACCACTGAGTCCCATTATACACAAACAAGTGCTATCATAAAAAATATGTTTTATCGTATAAAAATATGTATAGATGAGCCATCCTGGCTCTAACATGATAGTGACAGCCCAAGTGCACAATACGGAAACTGTGATGCAATGGAAACAAACGTGAAACACAAACAGATCACGTACTAAGTAAGATGAGGGTTTCAAATCATTCATACTGCCATTTGATGCTCCATATAAAGTCAAAGGTGCTAAAGACCAGAATCAAACTACTAGTTAATAACTCACCAGAATGGAGACATAAACCAGAGTCTCAGTCGCCATTCACTGCCACATCGGTACACAACGCCGGGAAGGGAACCCGGAACTGCACAGGACTCTCACGTGGGGGGCAATCGGCCAATCACCGGAATTGTTTACTGTTGCCACAGTGACCATTAGCATCGATCTGCAGCGCTGGAATACACACGCACGCATGAAATTAGCTGAGCGCAGCACTTGATGTAATTAAAGTGCCACAAAATACAAGGGTCAATGTTGTACAATCGAACACCACACATCAGTAAATACGTGCCACCACAGTCAGAGAACCGATAGTCACACCTTCACATAGTCAGACAAGAGCTTCCATATTCAAAAGGTACAGCTGTAGTTATCACATTGACCATATTGGCCATATTCTGCCATAATCATTCACCTCAGCTCCTTTGACACTCTCTACACCCTGTATCGGTGATTTGGGCTTTTAATTATGTTTATTTCCCCTTCTTTGTATTTTGTATGTGTGTCTAAATGAGGGTATGTGGAGAGTTTGGATGATGTTATTTGTAAGTTTTCGCTATTGCATTTACCATTTATTATTTTTTCTTTTTGGGGGTGACACTTTATCACATTGTCTGCTGTCTGGTAATCATATATTTTTGTTAGTCTTAACCCTGTCTTTGGTCCTTATCCTTATGTTATCTATGGCTATAATATTCATATGTATGGGGGTTATCTCTCTGGCGATGATTATGGCAGAATATGGCCAATATGGTCAAAGTGATAACTACATCTGTACCTTTTGAATATGGAAGCTCTTGTCTGACTGAGTATGTGAAGGTGTGACTATCGGTTCTCTGACTGTGGTGGCACGTATTTACTGATGTGTGGTGTTCGATTGTACAACATTGACCCTTGTATTTTGTGGCACTTTAATTACATCAAGTGCTGCGCTCAGCTAATTTCATGCGTGCGTGTGTATTCCAGCGCTGCAGATCGTATGTGCGACTCGATGCTAATGGTCACTGTGGCAACGGTAAACAATTCCGGTGATTGGCCGATTGCCCCCCACGTGAGAGTCCTGTGCAGTTCCGGGTTCCCTTCCCGGCGTTGTGTACCGATGCGGCAGTGAATGGCGACTGAGTCTCTGGTTTATGTCTCCATTCTGGTGAGTTATTAACTAGTAGTTTGATTCTGGTCTTTAGCACCTTTGACTTTATATGGAGCATCAAATGGCAGTATGAATGATTTGAAACCCTCATCTTACTTAGTACGTGATCTGTTTGTGTTTCACGTTTGTTTCCATTGCATCACAGTTTCCGTATTGTGCACGTTAGAGCCAGGATGGCTCATCTATACATATTTTTATACGATAAAACATATTTTTTATGATAGCACTTGTTTGTGTATAATGGGACTCAGTGGTCACTATGGTTACCAATTTGGCATTTTTTTTGTCTAATTGAGGGGAGGGGTTTGGGTCTACACAGTGTATAAAGTCACTATTGTTTGTTAAACACATTGTCTGAGGAAGGGGATTTTCGTCCTCGAAACGTCACTATTTTGCAATAAATTATTTCACTTAAAAAGACCAGCGAGTGCAAGTTTGTTTCTTTTATATATATATATATATATATATATATATATATATATATATATATATATATATATATATATATATATATATATATATATATATATATAATCTTTATTTTACCTGCAAAAGTGACACTCCTGGTGAAGACCTTTTCTTGCTCTGGGGTATTGTGTCTTTCTGTTGATAATATTTTTATTTCAGAATTTTTTGCATGTCATGTAACTTCAGTTGGTATGTACAGGCATACCTTGGATATATTGCGGGTTTGGGTCCAGACCAGCACAATAAAGCGAATATAGCAATAAAGGGAATCACACTTTTATTTTTGCCTCCCAGTGCATATAAAAGTTCTATTTACATTATACTGTAGTCTATTAAGTGTACAATAGCATTGTGTCTAAAAAAAACTGTGTACATACATTAATTAAAAAATTATTTATTGCTAAAAAATGCTAACCATCATCTGAGCGTTCAGTGAGTCATAATCTTTTTGCTGGTGTTGTGTATATATAGGTGTGTATATATGATTATTTCTATGTATATATGTGTATTTATGTGTTTCTATGTGTTTCAGCTGATGAGTGGAAATAACCACGAAACAGCTGTCCTGGGATTGGTCTTAATCACTGTACTACCCCCCTAGCTAAGCTTAGAAGCTGTGTAATGCGGCGATGCTATGGCGTAAAGGGAAGTCTGCCTTAAAAAGCAGGCTAGAAGTAAAAAAGTTAGTCATTGTTAACCTCATTTGCATATCTCACCCAGAATCCTTTGCTGCATTGGAAACAGTGCAATCAGAGAGTTTCTGGGGTAAAAGCAAGTCTTCTGACTTGTCTAGATTTGTAAATGGTTTACACAATGAGTTATTTTCTCTACATTTTGGATTTAGTGGAGGATTTTAAACTCGCCTCCCCATATTTTAAATTGCTGTTGTATTTCCCCCAGAAAACAACTTTATCAAGCAGTGATTCAACTTACTCCCAGCTGATGAGTGGCAATAACCACGAAACAGCTGGGATTGGTCTGAATCACTGTACTACCCCTAGCTAAGCTTAGAAGCTGTGTAATGCGGTGATGCTATGGCGTAAAGGGAAGTCTGCCTTAAAAAGCAGGCTAGATGTAAAAAAGTGAGTCATTGTGAACCTCATTTGCATATCTCACCCAGAATCCTTTGCTGCATTGGTAACAGTACAATCAGAGAATTTCTGGGGTAAAAGCAAGTTTTCTGACTTGTCTAGATTTGTAAATGGTTTACACAATGAGTTATTTTCTCTCTCTCTCTCTCTCTCTCTCTCTCTCTCTCTCTCTCTATATATATATATATATATATATATATATATATATATATATATAATGGAAAAAAATGGCACAGATAAACTTGCTCGACACAGGGTTGCCACAATCATTCAATTTGTAAAAAGAGCAATATATGCAAAGCGCTATAAAGCGAAGTGCAATAAAACGAGATATGTCTGTACCTATCTCCACAAATTGCCTGTGTGTCTTCCAGAGTCAATTTAAAATTCATATCGCCACTACTCACCTGCATTTTTAGATTCCTACCCTGCACTTTATAAGCTTTATCAGCACCAGAGTAACAATGATCCCAGATAAACCCTCATGTGCTAGTATTGTGCCATGTAGTTTTGAATTTATATACTGTATATATATATATATATATATATATATATATATACACACACACACACACACAGTATATACAGTATATATACACACACACATATATATATATATATATATATATATATGTATTGGTGGTTCAAGTGAACAGAGGCACTCGCCGTGAGTAAAATTTGTGCTTTTATTTTCTCATAAGAGTAAACGTTTTCGGGCTGTGATGCCCGTCATCAGACTCCTGAAACAAAAAACAGTGCCAGGAGTCTCAGGAGTCTGATGACAGGCATCACAGCCCGAAAACGTTTACTCTTATGAGAAAATAAAAGCACAAATTTTACTCACGGCGAGTGCTTCTGTTCACTTGAACCACCAATCTATTTTGATATCTTGGGAGCACCCCGACGTTGGATTCATATAGTGAGTGCTGGTAACTTTGGATTGATATATATATATATATATATATATATATACACATACACACACATAAACATATATATGTGCATATATACACACACTAGGGATGGGCGAATGTTTCACAACATTCGAAAAAATTAAACGAATTTTAACACATTTTTTCATTGTAATCGAATTTTGAATGTTTACATAACATTCTAACATTCGATTTTCGGTTTCAAATTTTACGATTACATTCGAAAATATTTGTTTAGAAAAATTCTAATTTATATAATTGTAATAGTATTTCTAATGCTTTCTTTAAATGTAATATTCGAATTATGCAATATTAGAATTCAAAAAAAATAATTCTAATTTATATATTTGTAATAGTATTTCTATAGTGCTTTATTTAAATGTAATATTCGAATTATGCAATATTAGAATTCGAAAAAAATAATTCTAATTTATATATTTGTAATAGTATTTCTATAGTGCTTTATTTAAATGTAATATTCGAATTATGTAATATTCGAATTTGAAAATTTTGAATTTATATGTTTGTAATAGTATTTCTAATGCTTTCTTTAAATGTAATATTCGAATTATGCAATATTCGATCAGAATAGGAACATTCTAATTGATATATTTGTATCTATTATGTATCAATTTACTAGATTCCCTACCACATGAACTATTGAACTTCTGAATAGTATTTGTTAAATAGAATATTAAATTCGAAATTTCAAATGTGGACATTTGATCTAATTATAAACATTCGAATTTGAAAGTGACATTCGAAAACTGTAAATAGCATTCGATTATAGAATTTTTAATACTATTCGTTCGTATCAACATTCGGATTTGTAATTCGAATTTCATTAATAACATTCGTTCTAACATTCAAATTCGTAAAAATGTACACATTCGCCCATCCCTAACACACACACACACATATATACACACATGGCTTGAAATGTCCATTAGTCCACTAGTACCAGACGAGTGAAAAAAATTGTCTTTGTCCTATCTTTAACATTCAGTGGACTAGTAACATTCTCCCTCTGGGTTAGTTGGTATGTATGTATGTATATATATATATATATATATATATATATATATATATATATATATATATATATATATATATATATCTTAGCCCCTGAAAACATTTACAGCCATAAAGGATATACCAAAAGATGAGGAATCTTAATAAAATATAGCATTTGATGGTCGGCAAATATCTTTATTTAAAAAGCAGGAATGTAAAGCTTAGGTACTGGCCCATTTTTGTTTCAGCACCCTGAATAGCGCTTGCTCCCACAGCCATAGAAGTTCAGTGGCAAAGTCCTGACGTTGTTTGCAAATGGTGAGTGCTGAAGTACAAAGGTGATCTATATCCTGGTGTCATCACAGATACAAGTGTTAATACATGTTGAGGTCCATTATATGCAAAAGATAGGGGTCAAAAGTTTTTTTCTGACCAGCCCATGAAGACATCTTTTGGTACTTGTTTGAGGTCATAGTGTGTATCATCCCACCCCCAAGGCCAGTCACAGGTTGTCACATGGAAATTGAGAAAGAACTCTGGGCCAAACTAGAAAATGCTTCTTAGAAAAGGCCAGGCAAGTTTGTTTTAATTTATTGCAATTCTAGATAAAACACTGTTGAATGTAGATTTTGCAACTTAACCATTTAGGGCCAGATTAGAAGTAAAGCGTTATCTACACTAGAAGTAAACCTTTTGTGTGCGTCGGGTAGCACCTGTATTACAAGTTGAAAGTAAACAGTTTTTACTCTTGCGCTAACCCGACGAGCTTAAAACCCAAAATATAGAATATAGTGAGTGCAATAACCTTTTCCACCAGAGAAGTCAAAGGAGTAGGAAAAAAAAACTATTTGCGCCAAACCCAATCACAAATTCTCAAGTGCGCTAACCTGACATGAAAATAATATTTCACATTCCAATGTTCTTCACATAGCTGCATATGTTCTATGTATTCATAAATACACATTTCTAAGCATATCTGAATGTTTATTGGTACAATATATATATATATATATATATATATATATATCTATATACACAGGTGTATATAATTGGATACTTGTATAGCGCACAACCTCGAACTTAATCGACTTGCGGCACTGATAACATGTATTATTATTACCCAACTTAAAGTGAAAGTAAATTTGGTCCCATTTGAACAAAGTACTGCATTGCCTAACTGTATAATAAGCAAATCGCTTTTTTTTTCTCCAATAAATGTATAGATTTATGCCTTTTTTTTTTTAAATATTCTTTTTATACCGATATCCTGCTGACTCCTCCCATCCACTTCTTCCTACTTTTTATACAGTGTTTGCGTATAGAGCGGTCCCACCCGCTCTATACGTATTAGAGAAGCGCATTCACATGGACAATTTATTGTGCGCATGCGCGAATCGCCGATTTCACTTCTACAGGGCGATCAAAGCGCGTATTTCGTTCACAACATAGTAATGAATGAATAACAATATTGTATTCATTCATTACTATGCGTTTTTAAAAAGAGACAAGCAGCATCGTTTTCATACCTTTCAAGCTGCTTCAGTTTCTTCTCAGTCCGTCCCGAATGGTCTGCGCATGCGCATAAAGGGCACGCGCATTGAAGAAAAAAGTAGATAGTTGAGTTTACCGCATGCGCAGATGCCACAAGAGACCGATGACGTCGCTTCACGGCCGCCTAACGGCCAGTATTTCAGTTGGCCCAAATAAGAACGTGACCAGGAAGCAATATGCAGCCAAAAAATTGGGTTGCATTTATCGGCAATAAAATTCAGTATTTATTTAAGGAAAAACTTGATTTGCAAACAAGTTACAAAAATTTGATGAATGAAAGTCCTATTCATTTAATACATAATATGTTATAACAGTGAGTAACAGAGGAAACTTTACTTTTACTTTAATGGTACTCATTTTATCGACCTCTGAAGGATGAAAGGCTGAGTGGACCTTGCCGGGATCGAACCTGCAACCCTTGGGTTGCCACAGATCTCTGTAACAGTGCATTAGCACGATGAGGTGTGTGTGTGTACACACACACACACACACACACACACACACACACACACACACAGGTATATATATGTACACACACAGGTGTATATATATATATATATATATATATATATATACACACATACACAATGTATATAGATGCTTATATATAGGTATAGATATATACAGATATATATATATAGGAATATCTATTTATTAATACTTAGAACATATTCTGCTGTGTGCCGAACATTAGAATGTGAAATATTTACAGTAATTACACAGTATAACACTTTATTAAATATGAATTTATATGTGTATATATGTCTGTAAATACATATATACACACATAAATACATATGTACACATATATAAACACACACACATATATACATATATATATCTTCATCCTTCCGAGGTCGATAAATACTTTATATATATATATATATATATATATATATATATATACATACATACACACACACATATCCATATTTAGACATGTGTATGTATGTATGTATGTATGTACTGTATGTATCTCTAAGTTTAAGCCCTTAGAGCTTTTTTTCCCTAACACCTGAGACCTCATATATTTAAAGGGACAGTCTAGTCAAAATTAAACTTTCATGATTAAGATAGGGAATTCAATTTTAAAGAACTTTCCAATTCACTTTTATCATCAAATTTGCTTTGTTCTATTTGTATTCTTTGCTGAAAGCTAAACCTTGGTAGGCTCATATGCTAATTTCTAAAACCTTGAAGGCCACCCCTTATTTCAATGCATTTGGCAGTTTTTCACAGCTAGAGGGCGTAATTTCATGTGTTTCATGTAGATAACACAGTGACCACACCCTGGATTTACAAGTGAGAGGGCACTGATTGGCTAAATACATGTCTGACAAAAGAACTGAAATAAGGGGGCAGTCTGCAAAGGCTTAGATACAAGGTAATCAGAGAGGTAAAAAGTGTATTAATATAAGTGTTTTTTATGCAAAACAGGTGAATGGGTAATAAAGGAATTATCTATCGTTTTAAACAATAACAATTCTGGAGTAAATTGTCCCTTAAATCCTTATAACTTTTTGGTGCAATAATTTTTTTTAAAATAATTCTTATTAGATAGTGTAAATTATGATTGTAACTTTACTTTGTAATGTATTTTTGATATGTTTTGTAACTCTTTTTTGTTTTACGAAACAGTTAACTGGAGCTAACCAGACGGGCATTAACTTCAATTGCACTCAAGCAATCGTGTTGACTTTCAACTTGTAATAGGAGCGAACAATCCAATGCGCGCAAACACCTGAAATAAACCTCTTTTCTATTGTGCGTAACTGTTTGTGCTCCACTCGTGATCTAGCCCTTGGAGTTTTGTTGACAATCGGTAATATTTTCAAATTGACCTTAGGTACTGGAATGCAGAGACCTGAGGACTTGAACTTTCTGTCTTTGTCTTTCTTACCTTTTGTAGAAGAAGATGGAGAGAACCCATAATATGCAGGAGCCAGAATCGCCCACACATTGAATGCTGCCCTCTCTGACTCACCCTCCCTCTCTCCCTACAGATATAAAGATATCTGTGTATATCTATACTCATATATATATATCAAATATATAGAAATATATTTTAAAAAATGAAAAGAACATTTTATTCTATGTGAAGAACATTGGAATATAAAATATGCATAACTGCTTTCAGGTTTAGAGCTGTAGGTCTAACGCAGTGTCGGGTTAGCTCGCGTTGGGTTTAAGTCCTGGAGTTAGAATGCATTGGGTTTTACTTGCAAGCAAACAATTTACTTTCAACTTGTAATACGTGCGCTAATCCATGCACATTAAAGGTTTATTTCCAGCGGTGTTTGTACGCGAGTGAAATTGCTTAATAGTGCACCCCTAATGAATTAACACAGTCCAGAACCAACTAAAGTTGGCTCACCATAAATTTGTGATGGCTGTGAACTTGAAAGTTTATTGGAGTATGCTGACGTTTCCCATAAATCAGCCACCAAAAATAGAAATTAGACCATTGTGTTGGTCCTTTTTTCTGATTTGCCTTTAGTTAGAGATTCACTTAAAAGGGACAGTCTACTTGAACATTTTTACTGTCTAAAAAGATAGATAATCCCTTTATTACATAGCCCCACGTTTTTGCATAACCAACAGTGTTATATTAATATATTTCTTCTGGTATTACCTTGTATCTAAGCTTCTGCAGACTGCCCCCTTATTTCAGTTCTTTTGATAGACTTGTATTTTAGTCAATCAGTGCTAACCCCACGGGACTGAGCACAATGTTATCTATTTGACACACATACTTTTAAATGTATTTTTGATGTTTTGACACTTTTTTGTTTCACGAAACAGTTAACCAGAGCTCTGAGGATGCGGAAATCTTTCTAGCGTAAATTGCGATTGCGCACATGCGTTTGCATTTATTTTCAACTTGTAATACGAGAGCACCTGACGCGTGCAAACAACTGCAATAAACTCCTTTTCGCTCACGCATAACTTTTAGCGCACCACTCTTAATCTGGCACCTTTATCATTAAATTCTGAGCTTTCATTTTAGTTTACAGTTATATGTTAAGTGGAGATATCTTAAGGTTAGTGAACCCTTGATAAAAAAGAAGAAAGTAAATGACGCCAAAAAAAAAAAGGATAGACAATATGAAAAAGAAAAGTGAGACAGACCTTTGAAAAGAGTTGGATAATAAGTGAAAAGGGGAAAAAATAAAGGAGTATGGCTTTTGTATGACCGGTCAAAACACTATGCTGTGTAGCAGGTCAGGACTTTTAAAAGAAACAGAATGTGCAAGGATTACTTTTGCATTTTGTAATTTAAATTTGATACACGCAGACACCAGTGGGTGATTAAAGGGACAGTAAACCCACAATTTAGATTTCATGATTCATATAGAACATACAACTTTCCAATTTACTTCTATCATCAAATTTTCTTTGTTTTCTTGTTATCCTTTGTTGAAAAGCAGGAAGGCAAGCTCAGGAGTGTGCACGTGTCTGCTGCACTATATGGCAGCAGTTTTGCAAGAATGTTATACATTAACAAGAGCACTAGATGGCAGCACTATTTCCTCTCATGTAGTGCTGCAGACACGTGCACGCTACCTATCTAGATATCTCTTCAACAAAGAATAACAAGAGAATGAAGAAAATCTGTTAATAGTGTAAATTGCAAACTTTCTAAAAAAATGTATGTTCTATCTGAATCATTAAAGAAAATGTTTGGGTTTCATGTCCCTTTAAAATTTCTTGTAGGCTGGTAAGTTTTAGCAGATACTCGCTCGGCAGGCAAGTGGATATTTTTGGTAATTATATTCCCTGTTTAAAGTTAAAAAGACAAAAGCAAACATTATATTATTCTATATATAAAATGCATTACAGTTATTGACCAAAGGTTACATTCAGTGATCTTATCACGGATTGCATTTATAATACATTGTACGTAGAGTAATGAAAACACTACTCTAAAGAACAGCTTTGCAGTGGGAATTTTCGAAGGCACTGACTCAACCAAGGTTTTAGTAACAAATGGTAATTGGGATGAATTCTGCCTTCGGCCACTTCAAAAGCTAAACATGCAAAAATATTTTTACCATCAAGAACAGAACTACACACTGGGATAATTCACAGCACATATGAGTACAAGGATACTGTTCAGAAAGCAAAGCGGGAGGCTCAGCAGAAACAGAGCCATTTCTGAAAAGAGCTTTGTAAATCTTCCACCTCCCTCCTTAAAGAACAAGAATCTGTAGGTACCAGAGTTAATTCAGTGCAGCAGATAATAATGTTGATGTCCACTAGGTATTTGCATAAATGAAAACCCTTGCATTAGCGATTAACAGCAAGTTAAAGGGACAGTCTAGTCAAAATTAAACTTGATTCAGATAGAGCATGTCATTTTAAACAACTTTCCAACTTACTTTTATCATCAAATTTGCTTAGTTTTCTTGGTATTCTTAGTTGAAAGCTATACCTAGGTAGGCTAATTTCTAAGCCCTTGAAGGCCACCTCTTATCTGAATGCATGTGAACGTTTTTCACAGCTATAGGGCATTAGTTCATGTGTGCCATATAGATAACATTGTGCTCATGCCCGTGGAGTTACTTATGAGAGTGCACTGATTGACTAAAATGCAAGTCTGTAAAAAAAAAAACTGAAATAAGGGGGCAGTCTGCAGAGCTTAGAAACAAGGTAATCACAGAGGTAAAAAGTATATTAATATAACTGTGTTGGTTATGCAAAACTGGGGAATGGGTAATAAAGGGATTATCTATCTTTTTAAACAATTACAATTCTGGAGTAGACTGTCCCTTTAAGGCAGGTATTATGAGGAAAGGAAACCACAAAAAACACAGTGTAAACGATCGTTTACAAATATCCCAAGCAATGCGTTATCAGCTGTATGTTCATAGCTCCAGGTGCGGCACAATGGAGACTGGGTGGAAATATTCAAATCCCTTATGTTCAGGTGTAAGTGCTGCTAAATGGCGAGTCTGCTCCACACACCAAAGAAACGATATACACCACAAAAGATAGCGCACTATGCAAACACAGACTCTTCAGTAGTTAAAATCCATCACTTTTATTTAAATCCTGTAAAAGCATACAGGTCAGCACACATTAAAATCAAACTGGTTGGTAGACAGAGTCACATGCAGACGCGTTTCGTGCGCATGCGCACTTGGTCACTGCATACCTGTCGACCTGTCTACACCTCCCTTTATTGCGGAAATGTAAAGAGACCTGTTCTAAATAATTTTCTACACATTATTCAACCTGATTGTGCACAAATAGAAGTTTGCCTAATTTGCACTGTATTTCTTTATGTCGTTACCGTTGATGTGCAACGTTTTTATAACACATCTAGACAAAAGAAAATGATATAACCTTTTGAGGTTTACTGCCTTAGTGTCAATATAAAAAAACTCAACTATTCAAAATACAAAATCAAATGCTAAATTAGATGTCAAAAATGTTAATGGATACAAAGACATTTCCCAATACGAATAATACTCATTGCACAATGTCATTTAGAGTGAATTATCTCGTATTGTGTTTACAATTCATGTATATGTTATATAACGTTATAGAAAATAGATGTTAAGACAGTCTAAGCTATGTAGAATATATACGATCATTTAAAGGCAGGTATATCTAGCACTATAACTATAGGACAGAGCGTAATATGGAGAGGTTATGTATATAGATCCAAATCTCTTCTCATGTTTAGTCCCTGAGGACTACTAGTTTGCAAAGTAAACATCCAGAACACATCCCTTTTGTTTAATTTTATTTCTCTATTACCTCCCCTTTTCCACTTAGATATATGGGGGCAAATTTATCAAGCTCTGTATGGCGCTTGATGCCCCGTATTTCTGGCGAGCCTTCTAAAGACCGCTGCTCCATAACCTGTCTGTCTGCTCTGAGGCAGCGGACAGACATCGCCAGAAATCAACCCGATCGCATACGATCGGGTTGATTGACATCCCCTGCTAGCAGATTGGCCACAAATTTGCACAAGAACTGCTGGTGCAATGATAAATGCCAACAGAGTATGCTGTCAGCATTTATCGATGTGCAGCGGACATGATCCGCAATATCGGATCATGTCCGCTCTCACAATGATAATTCGGCCCTATTCGGCCTTGTATAGTAAAAGCATTAATATCTGAGTTATGCAGTTGTTAATATCTGAGTTATGCAGTTGTTTAAAATGTCTTACTACGGGGGTGTCTGAGTCTTCATCCTCAATACATTTTAGATGTTTAAGAAACCTATCCTTCAATTATCTTTTTTTTTGCCTGTGTACGGCTTCTGGCAAATTTGACACGTCAAGAGATACACTACATGAGTTGTAGCACAGTTAAAGGGACAGTTTACTCAAAAAATGTCTCCCTTTTAATTTGTACTCTATGATCTACTTTACCTGCTGGAGTGTATTCAGTGGCGTCACTAGGGGGGGGGCGGGCCGCACCCGGGTGACACCCTCCAGGGGGTGACACCAAAAAAAAAAAAAAAAATTTTTTTTTTTTTTTTTTTTACATTTTATTGAAATTCAAAGAAATACAATGTTGAGATGCATAGATTATTTTATTAGAGGCTGGCATTTGTGAACATTAGTGGGACTGGGGAAGTTGTAGACACACAATTTATTTTGCCCCTTGAGCCAGTGCTGCAATTTCAACAAATAGTTTTCCCGGCTGCTTTTGCTTGTTTGTACTTTGCTCCTCCCCTGCCCAATTTCACTATGAATGTTGTGGGTGTGCTGTGGGGCTTGCAAAGTTGCGCTGCTAGCCTAAACCTGCCTGCCTATCTGTGCTCACTGCTCAGTGACATGCGGCCCAGGGCTGTGCACTGACAGACTTGGAACAGAGTCAGAGAGCAGAATTTTCATAGTTTGCGTGCCTAAACCTTTTCTTCAGTGATTTATTTTAGAGTGCTCTGTTTATCTTTCATTTGATGTTCTGCTGAGCCAGGGAGCAGCTCTAGGCATGAGCTTCCTAATTAATGCAGTGCAGTTTACATATTTTGTATGTGTGTGTCTGAGTTTTTGTGTGTCTCAGTGTTTTTGTGTGTGTGTTTTTGTGTTTGTGTCTGAGTGTGTTTCCGAGTGTTTGTGTGTGCATCTGAGTATGTTTTTAAGTGTGTCTGAGTGTTTGTATGTGTGTTTGCCTGTGTTTTTGTGTGTGTCTGCTTTCTGGGGGGGGGTGACACCATGACTTACCGCACCGGGTGACACCAACCCTAGTGACGCCACTGAGTGTATTAAATTGTTTACAAGTATTTCCATTACCCTTATATTGGAATTTGAATTAGATTATTTAGCCTGTGGTATCCCCACCCATCCTGAAAGTTTTTGGCCACGAGGCCAAGCTGTATTAACACAGCCGGTAGAAGAAATTACACTCCCAGTGGGTTTTAGAAGAGATAAGGTAATAAAATGTTACTTTTCCATTGTTCTCTCCAAGTATTGGTTTATGGACAGATATAAGATAAAGAAGCAGATATATTTACACAATGTGATAAAGTAATGAGATCTGATTATACCTACAAGCTCAACCCATTTTATTAGGTTGTGGCTTCAAAACACAAAATCCGCTAATTCATATACACAAATAAGCCTTAAAAAAGCAAATCTCATACATTTTATACTCTGCAGCTGGTAAAAAAGTAATTGGAAACACATTAAGGGAAAAACTATTTTATAGTATACTGTCCCTTTAATGTAAAAGTTGATGTCATATTCTTGTTGCATTACACTTGACTTTAACTTATCACCTTCTGATACAAAATTACAGGTCTTACAGATAGGTTTTCTAGATTTAAAATAAGCCTTTGTTTCTTTGTAATCCGCTTTTGTTAGTATTAGTTTTTAAATTTAAAGGAGATAAGTAGTTCGCCAAAGTTTTGCCCTTTCTGGGGATAAAATCACACCCTTCTTGTATGATTTCCTTTACAATGGGATCTGAATATAATATAGGTATAGACTCTTTAATGATATTACATATCTTATTGAATTATAGACTGTATGAGGTGATACATGTGGGTCTTTGTTTGCCATTCTCCTTTGGAATTTGTTTGCATTTCAATAAATCTTCTCTAGATGTTTTGTCTACACTAATTCCTCCTACATTGGTGTATCCGGTCCACGGCTTCATCCTTACTTGTGGGATATTCTCAATCCCTACAGGAAGTGGCAAAGAGAGCACACAGCAGAGCTGTCCATATAGCTCCCCTCAGGCTCCGCCCCCCCAGTCATTCTCTTTGCCACTCTAACTAGTAGCCTCTCCACGGGGGTGGTAAAGAGTATGTGGTGTTTAGTTGTAGTTTTTTATTCTTCTATCAAGAGTTTGTTATTTTAAAATAGTGCCGGCTTGTACTATTTACTCTGCAGCAGAAAGTGATGAAGATTTCTGCCGAGAGGAATATGATTTTAGCACCAGTAACTAAAATCCATTGCTGTTCCCACGCAGGACTGTTGAAACCAGAGATCTTCAGTTGGGGGAACAGTTTGCAGGCTTAACTGCTTCAGGTATGATCAGTAATTTTTCTAACAAGACCTAGTAATGCTAGAAGACTGTCAGCAATCCCCTCTGGGATAGGTAAGCCATTTTTCTTAGACTCTGTATAAAATGATGGCTTATATTAAGGGCTCTATGCTGGTTGACACTATTGTGGGCTAAATCGATTGCTTTTTAGCATGTTTTCACTATAAATAAGGTGTTTTTTCAGACTTTAAAACACTTTTGGGGTTTTATTTTGCGCCTGGCACTTATTTGGACACCTATTCTAGTCAGAAAGGCCCCTCCACTCTGGAATGAAGAGGGAGGAGGCCTCATTTTCAGGCCTCAATTGCACAGTTGTTTTGCTTAGGCAGTTCATACAGCTTCACGTGGGGAGTCCAGAGGCATCAGGAAAAGACTCCAGAGAGGCCTACTAAAATAATCCCTAAGGAAGGTAAAGGCCACTGTGGCATAGTACTGTAGTGTTTTTAACAGGTTAATTGCTGTTATTAGCTCCGGTTTGGGCATTAAGGGGTTAATTGGTCTGAAAATTTGTGTGCAATCATTTCAAAGCATTAAGACACTGTGGTGAAAATTTCATTAAAATCGGATGTTTATTTGATGGTTTTTTGATGTTTTAGTAATAAAGTGTGCACTTTTATTATTTAAAGACACAGTAACGTTTTTGTCAAAAATAATTTTTATTGCATTTTAGATCTGTTTAAGTCTGTCAAACATGTCTGACCCTTCAGATAACCTATGTTCTGTATGTTCAAAGGCCAAGGTGGTTCCCCCATTAAATTTATGTGTGAAGTGTGCCATAGCGTCCAAACAGCTTAAGGACCGTACAATCACGCTTAAAGATATAGCCCAAGATGATTCTTTAGCTGAAGGTAGTGAGGATAGCTCACTATCCTCTCCTTCTGTGTCAACACCAGCTATGCCCGCGCAAGCGATGCCCAGTACATCTAGCGCGCCAATTGCTATGCAACAGTTAGCAGCAGTAATGGATAATTCTCTCGCAGCATTTTTATCCAAACTGCCAGCTTTTCCTAGGAAGCGTGATTGCTCAGTTTTAAATACAGAAAATGAGCAAGCAGACGCAGAGGATAATTTATCTGTAGTGCCCTCACATCAACCTGACTTGGCGGTGAGGGAGGGCCTGTCTGAGGGAGAAATTTCTGACACAGGAAAAGTTTCTCAGCAGACAGAGCCTGATACCATAGCATTTAAATTTAAGCTTGAACACCTCCGCGCTCTACTTAAGGAGGTCCTAGCTACTCTTGATGATTGTGACCCTTTGGTGGTCCCAGAAAAATTGTGTAAAATGGATAAATTCTTAGAGGTCCCAGTACACACTGATGCGTTTCCGATACCTAAGAGGGTGGCGGATATAGTGAATAAGGAGTGGGAGAAGCCAGGTGTACCTTTTGTTCCCCCTCCTATATTTAAGAAAATGTTCCCCATTGTTGACCCCAGAAGGGACGCGTGGCAGACGGTCCCTAAGGTAGAGGGGGCAGTTTCAACGCTAGCTAAGCGCACAACTATACCAATAGAAGACAGTTGCGCTTTCAAAGATCCTATGGATAAAAAATTAGAAGATTTACTTAAGAAAATTTTTGTTCAACAAGGTTTTCTTCTTCAACCAATTTCTTGCATTATTCCTGTAACCACTGCAGCTGCTTTTTGGTTTGAGGAATTAGAAAACTCGCTCCAGAAGGAGACTTCTTATGATGAAGTCATGGATAGAATTCACGCCCTGAAGTTGGCTAATTCTTTCATTACAGATGCCGCTTTTCAGTTAGCTAAATTAGCGGCGAAAAATTCTGGTTTCGCAATAGTGGCGCGTAGGGCGCTTTGGCTAAAATCGTGGTCGGCGGATGTGTCGTCCAAAACAAAATTGCTTAATATTCCTTTCAAGGGTAAGACCCTATTCGGGCCAGAGTTGAAAGAAATTATTTCAGATATCACTGGGGGAAAGGGCCATGCCCTTCCACAGGATAGACCTTTCAAAGCTAAAAATAAGTCTAATTTTCGTTCCTTTCGCAATTTCAGGAACGTACCGGCTTCTACCTCTACAGCCACTAGGCAAGATGGTAACGCACCCCAGCCCAAACCAGCATGGAAACCATTGCAAGGCTGGAACAAGGGTAAACAGGCCAAAAAGCCTGCTGCTGCTACCAAGACAGCATGAAGGGGTAGCCCCCGATCCGGGACCGGATCTAGTAGGGGGCAGACTTTCTCTCTTTGCTCAGGCCTGGGCAAGAGATGTTCCGGACCCCTGGGCACTAGAAATTGTCTCTCAGGGGTATCTTCTAGAATTCAAGGGCCTTCCTCCAAGGGGAAGGTTCTACATGTCTCGCTTATCTTTAGACCAGATAAAGAGACAGGCATTCTTACATTGCGTAGAAGACCTTTTAAAAATGGGAGTGATAAACCCAGTTCCAACAGCAGAACAAGGACTGGGATTTTACTCAAACCTGTTTGTAGTTCCCAGAAAGGAAGGAACTTTCAGGCCAATTCTGGATTTAAAGATCCTAAACAAATTCCTCAGAGTTCCATCATTCAAAATGGAAACCATTCGGACAATTTTACCAATGATCCAGGAGGGTCAATATATGACTACTGTGGACTTAAAGGATGCGTACCTGCATATTCCTATCCACAAAGATCACCATCAGTTTCTGAGGTTCGCCTTTCTGGATAAGCATTACCAGTTCATGGCTCTTCCCTTCGGATTGGCCACTGCTTCCAGAATTTTCACAAAGGTGCTAGGGTCCCTTCTAGCGGTGTTAAGGCCAAGGGGCATTGCAGTAGCACCTTACCTAGACAACATTTTATTACAGGCGTCGTCCTTTCACAAAGCAAGGGCTCATACGGACATTGTTCTAGCCTTTCTAAGGTCTCACGGGTGGAAGGTGAACATAGAAAAAAGTTCTCTGTCCCCGTTCACAAGGGTTCCCTTCCTGGGAACAATAATAGACTCGGTAGAAATGAAAATCTTTCTGACAGAGGTCAGGAAATTAAAACTTTTGAACACTTGTTGAGTTCTTCAATCCATTCCTCAACCCTCCTTAGCTCAGTGCATGGAGGTAATAGGACTAATGGTTGCGGCAATGGACGTGGTTCCTTTTGCTCGAATTCATTTAAGACCATTGCAACTGTGCATGCTCAAACAATGGAATGGGGATTATGCAGATTTGTCTCCCCAGATTCAGATGGACCAGCAAACCAGAGACTCACTCCTCTGGTGGTTGTCTCAGGATCACCTGTCTCAGGGAATGAGTTTCCGAAGACCGGAGTGGATCATTGTCACGATCGACGCCAGCCTCTTAGGCTGGGGCGCGGTCTGGAAGTCCCTGAAGGCTCAGGGTCTATGGTCTCGGGAAGAATCTCTTCTCCCGATAAACATTTTGGAATTGAGAGCATGGCCTCAACTAGCGGAGGCCAAATTCATCAGATTTCAGTCGGACAACATGACGACTGTAGCGTACATCAATCATCAGGGGGGAACAAAGAGTTCCCTGGCGATGAGGGAGGTATCCAAGATCATCAAATGGGCAGAGGATCACTCCTGCCATCTATCAGCAATTCACATCCCAGGAGTGGACAACTGGGTAGCGAATTATCGGAGTCGTCAGACTTTCCATCCGGGGGAGTGGGAACTCCACCCGGAGGTTTTTGCTCAGCTGACCCAGCTATGGGGCATTCCAGATCTGGATCTGATGGCGTCACGTCAGAACTCCAAAGTTACACGTTACGGGTCCAGGTCCAGGGATCCCAAGGTGACATTGGTAGATGCCTTAGTAGTGCCTTGGTCGTTCAATCTAGCTTATGTCTTTCCACCGTTTCCCCTTCTCCCCCGGCTAGTAGCCAGGATCAAACAGGAGAAGGCTTCAGTAATTCTGACAGCTCCTGCGTGGCCACGCAGGACTTGGTATGCAGACCTGGTGATATGTCATCGGTTCCACCATGGAAGCTGCCTTTGAGGCAGGACCTTCTAATTCAAACATCCAAACCTAGTTTCTCTGCAACTGACTGCTTGGAGATTGAACGCTTGATTCTAGCTAAGCGTGGGTTTTCGGAATCAGTTATAGATACTCTGATCCAGGCTAGAAAGCCTGTCACCAGGAAAATTTACCATAAGATATGGCGGAAATATCTTTGCTGGTGCGAATCCAAGGGTTACTCATGGAGTAAGATTAGGATTCCAAGGATACTATCTTTTCTCCAAGAAGGATTGGAGAAAGGTCTGTCAGCTAGTTCTTTAAAGGGACAGATATCTGCTCTGTCTGTTTTGTTACACAAGCGTCTGTACATATTCAGGCATTTGTACAGGCTTTAGTCAGAATCAAGCCTGTCTAAAGACCTGTGGCTCCTCCATGGAGTCTAAATTTAGTTCTTTCAGTTCTTCAAGGGGTTCCGTTTGAACCTCTACATTCCATAGATATTAAGTTACTATCTTGGAAAGTTTTGTTTTTAGTAGCTATTTCTTCTGCTAGAAGAGTTTCTGAATTGTCTGCTTTGCAGTGTAATTCACCCTATCTGGTGTTTCATACAGATAAGGTCGTTTTATGTACCAAACCTGGTTTTCTTCCAAAAGTGGTTTCCAATAAGAATATCAACCAGGAAATAGTTGTTCCTTCTCTGTGTCCTAATCCAGTTTCTAACAAGGAACGTCTGTTACACAATCTTGATGTGGCTGAAAAGCATCATCCGGTTGGCTTATGAGACTGCTGGAAGGCAGCCTCCTGAATGAATTACAGCTCACTCTACTAGAGCTGTGGCTTCCACATGGGCTTTCAAGAATGAGGCTTCTGTTGAACAGATTTGTAAGGCAGCGACTTGGTCTTCACTGCATACGTTTGCCAAATTTTACAAATTCGATACTTTTGCTTCTTCGGAGGCTATTTTTGGGAGAAAGGTTTTGAAAGCAGTGGTGCCTTCCATTTAGGTTACCTGACTTGTTCCCTCCCTTCATCCGTGTCCTAAAGCTTTGGTATTGGTTCCCACAAGTAAGGATGAAGCCGTGGACCGGATACACCAATGTAGGAGAAAACAGAATTTATGTTTACCTGATAAATTTCTTTCTCCTACGGTGTATCCGGTCCATGGCCTGCCCTGGCATTTTGGTCAGGTTTAAATTTATTTTTTGTAAACTACAGTCACCACTGCACCCTATGGTTCTCCTTTTTCTCCTAACCGTCGGTCGAATGACTGGGGGGGCGGGGCCTGAGGGGAGCTATATGGACAGCTCTGCTGTGTGCTCTCTTTGCCACTTCCTGTAGGGATTGAGAATATCCCACAAGTAAGGATGAAGCCGTGGACCGGATACACCGTAGGAGAAAGAAATTTATCAGGTAAACATAAATTCTGTTTTTTAGCCTTATTAAGAATTTCATCTGTATAGCCCCTTTCTTTTAGTCTTGTCACAGTTTGTATTGCTTGCTTCTGATAATCCACCTCCTTCATATAATTCCTTTTTACTTGTGTGAATTCCCCCTTGGGTATGCCTCTTACTACATGTCTTGGATGGCATGAATTCTATTGTATAATCTTATTACCAGCAGTGGATTTCCTAAACAGAGTAATTTCTATTGTATGTTCTGTTTCATTACTTTTAATGGTAAGGTGTTAAAAGTTCACAGATTTCGCATTATGCTCCCCAATAAATTTAAATCCACATTTGTTCTGATTGAGATATTCACAGAATTTGTCAGTTTCATCCTCACTTCCCTCAAAAATGAAAAAACAGATCATCTATAAAAACAATAATAGTGTATGATCCTCTCTCTGTATGGATTCCTATCTCCATAGATGAGGGACATCTCCCACCAACCCATAAAAAGGTTGGCATAGGAGGGGGCAAATTTTGCCCCTATAGCTGTCCCACGTCTCTGGAGATAGTAGTCCGTCTGAAACAAAATCAGAAGAAATTCAATTGCCCTCAGTAAAACAAGTTTTGTCACTGGCTCAAAACTGCTGTGGAAATCTTTAAAGAATCCCATAGCCTCCATACCCTTTTCATGCTGGATTTAAGTGTAAAGGGATGAGACGTCTACCACTAAAACATTATAAGTGGATTTCCATTCTATATCTTTCATTTATGATAATAATGCAGTTGTATCCTGTATGTAGCTAGGCAAATTCTTTACTAGGAGTTGGAGAAAAGAATCTATTAATTCAGACAAGGGTTCATTCAAAGAATCAATGCCTGCAATAATTAACCGGCCAGGAGGACAAACTGGATTCTTGTGAATTTTTGGAAAGTAGTGAAAGATTGGAGTGACAGGAAATTGTGGTGTGAGAATATCTTGTATTGATGCAGTGATGATATTATTATGTCTGGCCAATAGTATTATCCCTATCATTTCATTTTTCATTAGTGGGATTCTCTGTCAATTTACTATATACATCCTTGTCATCCAGTTGCCTCTTAGGGGTAGATTTATCATACCCCGGGTGGACATGATTTGCTATAGCGAATCATGTCCGCCCTGCATTGCTAAATGCCGACAGCATATGCTGTCAGCATTTAACATTGCACAAGCAGTTCTGGTGAACTGCTTGTGCAATGCCGCCCCCTGCACATTCACTAGCAGGGGGTATCAATCAAACCGATCGTATTCGATCAGGCGGATTGATGTCTGCAGCCTCAGAAGCCTCAAACGAGATAAGGAGCAGCGGTCTTAAGACTGCTCACGTGGAAACAGGTGCATTAGGCACCATTAATCATTTCTATTGAGGACAACTACGTTAAAACTAAAAAAAGTAAAAAATTAAACTTTCATGATTCAGTTAGGGCATGTCATTTTAAACAACTTTCCAACTTACTTTTATAACCAAATTTGCTTTGTTCTCTTGGTATTCTTAGTTGAAAGCTAAACCTAAGTAGACTAATTTCTAAGCCCTTAAAGGCCACCTCTTATCTGAATGCATTTGACAGTTTTTCACAACTAGAGGGCGTTAGTTCACGTGTGTCATATAGATAACATTGTGCTCATGCCCGTGGAGTTACTTATGAGAAGGCACTGATTGGCTAAAATGCAAGCCTATCAAAAGAACTGAAATAAGAGGGCAGCCTGCAGAGCTTAGATACAAGGTAATCACAGAGGTAAAAAGTGTATTACTATAACTGTTGGTTATGCAAAACTGGGGAATGGGTAACAAAGGGATTATCTATCTTTTTAAACAATTAAAATTCTTGAGTAGACTGTCCCTTTAAGGCAGGTATTATGAGGAAAGGGTTAGCCTGAATATATCAATAACTTCTAGGAACTTGTGAGCTGATTGATAAACCAGAACATACAGGTTTCCCGCGCTACCCATTGATAGTAAAGGGAAGTGTAATTTTGCAAGCCGTTTGTATGGGAGGGTGGTATTATTTATGAGGCAGGATTCTGAAAACTACTGATAAAGTGTAAGTGCTGATAGCTACTGGCTCAGCTGCTATTAATAGCAACAAGACTTTTATCTTGCTATACTTATGTCAATTATTCAATTCTGCCTTTGGTTTTTCATTGTGGATTTTTGGATTAGAAAAATATTAGTATTTTTCTTTTACTTTTGTGTTTTATTCTATAATTAAAAGCAAGAAAATATTTCTATTTTGTGTGTGTGTGTGTGTTTGTTTTGTGGTACCATTTAACAAAAAACTCAATATACCTTAAACAAACATACTAATGCAATAATTATTAGAATTGCAATATAATTTAGCTTTGTAATTCAATCTCTTTTAATAAATACTACTGTCTGATTAATTATTGGTTATTACACTGACACTGATAATATTCAACATTTAATCTCAAGGTAAAATGCTTAATTAAATCAAATAAAACAACATTGTGTTATACATTCTGTCAAATAGATTGAAAAGTATGTCTTTTGCACTTGCACAAGACAGGCTGGGGTGCCTCCACCATACTTAAGTATGCGGAAATGTACCTGCACCTGCAAAGTGATTGGTTAGCTCAGAATACAAGCTCATTTACACCTGTACCCAATGGCCCATACCAAAGGAACATGGATTCCAACAGGCTTTTCAAGTGGTGTATCTGAACTGCTCTTGTTTTGCAAAATCTTGTATATTGGGACAATAAAATGAGTGTTAAATTATCATAAAACATTTATAAATATATTTATAAGCATAGTATTGACTTTATCTTCCACCTCCCTCTAGTTATGGATCCTGCCATGATGAAATCTAGTTTTCATTGCATTCCAGAGCTGACCTGCTTTCAGATACTTGCAGTGAAATCAAGGTTCCAAAACTGTGGCAGTTATAGACGAAGGTGCATAAATTGTATTTAGTGTTTAATGTCCCGTTATCAAGTTTAAAGGGCCAGCCAACTTCAAAAATGTTATTGCTTAAAAAGATAGATAACGCCTTTACTATCCATTCCCCAGCTTTGTACAACTAACATTGTTAAATTAATATACTTTATAACCTGTAAACCTCTCAATTTCTGACTATTGCTTAGTCCCTTCAGGCCGCCTTTATCTCAGTGGATTTTATTAGTTTTCCACAGCCAGAAAGCACTATTTCATGTGTGCTATATAGATAACATTGTGCTCACGTCCATTGAGCTATTCATGAGTCAGCACTAATTAGCTAAAATGTAAATAACACTGAGATAAGGGGGCAGTCTGCAGAGGCTTAGATACAAAGTTATAACAGAGGTAATAAGCATATTAATATAACAGTTTTAGTTATGCAAAATTGGGGAATGGGTAATAAAGGGACTGTCTTTTTAAACAATAAACATTTTGGAGTAAACTGAGGCTTAAATGCACCTTTAACATATTCCACAGGTCGATTATGCCATACACACAGATCAATCCTTGATGGTTTGAACTCATTGAGCTAAGTGATGGGAGTGGCAGTGGTGCTAGGATTTACAGTGGACATGTGCACAGAACAAAATATTTGTCATGAAAAAAAATATAATTTTTTTTCTGATATCCATTAAAGGGGTTGTTCGGAAAATGAGGCCCATTTATCAAGCTCTGAATGGAGCTTGAGGCCCGTGTTTCTGGCGAGTCTTCAGACTCACCAGAAACAGCAGTTATGAAGTAACGGTCTAAAGACCGCTGCTCCATAACCCTGTCCGTCTGCTCTGATGAGGCGGACAGAGAACACCACAATTTAACCTGATTGAGTACGATCGGGTTGATTGACACCCCCCTGCTGGCCGCCGATTGGCCGCGAGTCTGCAGGGGACAGCGTTGCACCAGCAGCTCACAAGAGCTGCTGGTGCAATGCTGAATACGGAGAGCGTAATAGGCTTACCATAATTTTTAGATTGAAATGTTTTTTATTGAACAATCTGCAAAATACAACAATAGTGTCTCTTGGGAGACAATGTGACATGTAGATAACAAATATTTACTTTAGTCTTTCCATATGTACATTTTCTAGAGTCAAATGACAATGTATATCTTAGGTTAGAGCTCCCGTAAGAGCACAAGTCTCTTATGAAATGTTCCCTTTTTCTTGAAAAACACAAGAAAAAAAATAAAATAAAATAAATTATAACAATCAACACATAAAACATCTGTAACCATTATGCCGTTGCACTGTATGCCTCCGTCTACTAGTGTATCTTTAGATCTCTCCCAACATTTTACCTTGTCTTAGTGCTCCGCTGAGTCCATCTTTATAACTTATCTATTTATATCTGAGTCCTATCCACCCTTGTCTTCCATTCAATACATAACCTATAAACATTTTTCATTTAGAATCCAGTAAAACCAAGTGTTATTAAAAGACTCCACCGTACCCTGAATATATGCAGCTGTCTCACACATAAAAAATACATTCCTTATTCTTCCCAAAACCTCCCTCCACTCTGGTGCTCCCACTTTCCAATATTTGGCTATAGATATACGAGTCACTGTACATACCGTTCTAATAAATTTATTTACGTGCAAGTTGAATCTCGAGTCCCCCTCATTCAGTAATGCTTGCATGGGTGTTAATGTTACTCGTTCATCTAGAATTACCGATATCATCTCAGAAAGATCGAGCCACACCTTTTGCACCTGTGGGCACTCCCACCACATATGGAGATAAGTGCCCAATTGTGTGCAACCCCTATAGCATTGCCTGGTGCCTCCCTTAACCATATGTGACGTCTTCAAAGGTGTTAAATACCAGCGAAATACTGTCTTAATGCTGTTTTCCCTCAGATCTGCGCCCAGTAAGCCCTTATTAGATTCTAGGAACAATTGGTTCCAAGTGTGAATATCTAATGTTGTGCCTACATCTTTTTCCCATTGCAACATGATAGCAGATTTCGTTATTGTACGTGTGTCTTGTATATGTAAATATAATTGTGAAATAGCCTGTTTTTGTCTATGTGTTGCACTATACAGTTTTTCAAAAGTAGTTTTCGTCTTAGGTTCGGTGCCTGTCCTGATATACATATTAATGGCCGAAGCTATCTGCAGATACAGGAACCAAGGCAGAGGGACAGGGTCAATCTTTCTTTGTAGTTGATTGAAAGTCATAATTCTCTTATGTTCTAAAAAGTCAGCTATTCGGTAAAGGTCCTTGTGTGCCCATTTATCTATTAATCGACTTAACTCCCCTGACAAAATATATTTTAGAGGTTTTATTAACGAGTTAGCAGGTAGAGTCAAACCTCGTCTGTCCGCCATAACTAACTGTTTAACTGCTGTCTCAGTAATCGGGTTCCTGTATCCTGTTTTAAGTTTATAACTATCTCTATTCCATAGGATATCTTCTGGATCTCTATAACCTTCTATCTCAGCCTCTAAACGAGGCCAAATTACATCATCCTGTTTCCTCCCCAATAGGGAATTTTGCGCCAATCTAGCTGCTAAATAATAATCTTCCAGATTAGGAAGACCCACACCTCCAAGTTGCCTATGGCTAGTCAGGATATCCCGAGGGATTCTCGCATGTCCAGAACCCCTAAGGAATCTGTGCAGGTCTGTCTGGAGGGCCATCAAATCTGCTTTATCTATCTTAACAGGTAGGGTCCGGAACAAATACAAAAGTCTTGGTAGGATATTCATCTTAATTGATGACATTCTGCCATACCAAGAGAAATTATGTTTCTTCCATCGTTGCAGATCAGATCTTATTAGTTTGAACATGGGTACATAATTAGTTTTATATAATTGGACAGATTGCTTCGTCAGTTTCACCCCTAAGTATTTTATATCGTCTTTCACCCACTTAAAATCAAAATTCGCGTCTATTAACTTAATAGTTTGTTTTGGTATACCTAGCGAGAGTGCTTCACACTTGTCCGTATTCACCTTGTATCCTGATATATCTGAGAATTGTTGTAAAATCTTATATATATTGGGGAGTGAGATAAGTGGTTTAGTAACTATCAATAAGACATCGTCTGCAAATAAAGCTATTTTATGGTGAGTATGTCGTAATTGCAGGCCAGTAATATTTGGCGAGTTTCGTATACTCACAGCTAGTGGTTCAATACAAATTGCGAAAAGTAGGGGCGACAATGGGCATCCCTGTCTAGTGCCATTACATATAGCAATGACTCCAGATTGGTGGCCGACTGCTCTTATGTGTGCTGTGGGATTTGAGTATAGACACCCTATTGCCTTCATAAATGATCCATTAAACCCCATCCTCGTCAAGACTGTATGCATATATGTCCAATCAACCCTATCGAATGCCTTCTCCGCATCCAGGGAGAGGATCAGAGAAGGCGTCCGCTTGTGATGCAAATAGTCTAGGACCGTGATCATTCTCCTAATATTGTCTGGAGCCTCCCTATTTTTAATAAAGCCCACCTGGTCCGGGTGGACAATAGAGGGCAGGACCTGTTTTAACCGATTGGCGAGTATTTTGGTCACAATCTTCAGGTCTTGATTTATTAATGATATGGGTCTGTAACTAGAGCATAGTGCTGCATTCCTACCTTTTTTTGGGATGACTATAATTTTGGCCTGCAGAAGATCCAAGGGTATGGTATGGCCCTCCAAAATATGATTTGCAAATTTGACTATGTGGGGAACTAATACCTGTCTGAACAGTCTATAATATTCCCCCGGGAATCCATCAGGACCCGGAGCCTTTCCTGGTTTAAGTTCTTTTATGGCTGTCACTACTTCAGCTTGTGTTACAATTGCATTTAATTGGTCTTGTTGTTCTACGTTTAATTGTGGCATATTTGCTAAGTCTAAAAAGCTGTCAAGAGCTGTTTGCGTTTGGTCACATACTTTGACTTTTTTCCCGTCATACAGTTCTCTATAATATTCTGCAAAAGTATCCACGATTTCTTGCGGGTGTGAAGTTATATGGCCTGATCTAGTCTGTATGCCCGGGATAGACATCGATTGATATTCGTCCCTGATCTTTTTAGCTAAATATTTATCAGGTTTGTTCGCATATATAAAGTAATTAGCTTTTAGTCTTTGGGCTGCTCTAATGGAGGTATCATTCAGTATAGTGAGTAAGTCTGACTTTTTCTGTGTTAGCTTTTGTAGTGTGAGTTGTGAATTAGTGCGCTTATGTTCATTTTCTAACAGGGAAATCTCTTGTTTAAGGGTCATATGTTGAGCCTCTACTTTTTTCTTATAATATGCTTTTTCTTTAATTAACAGCCCTCGAACCACTAATTTATGTGTTGCCCATTCCGAGATTGGATTCTCAGTCGAGTCCACATTAATGTTCCAATATTCACTCATTTCTCTCAGTAACCTAATCTTAGTATCAGGATGTTTCAAAATCGTTGGGTCAAAAGTCCATGTTTTAGTTCTCCCTGGTTCCGAGAGAGAACCCATGAGGAGTTGTGTAATCGAGTGGTCTGACCACACGCATGCATGTATATGTGCTTTGCGTAATATGGGTTGCAGAATTTGACTGACATATACATAGTCGATTTTTGTGTAGCATTTATGTGCTGAGGAGTAGTATGTCGTGTCTGTGGTATTCCCATATAGCATGGCCCATGCGTCTTGAATGCCATGTGGTTCAATCAATTCCATAACTTTTTTTGCTACCCTCTGTTGCCTCTGTTTTTTCTTGGTCTTAGCTTCTGTCCCTGCTCTCCCCATAGCCGCTAAGTCTATATTAAAATCCCCCGCTAAAATTATCCTGGTCCTGGACCAATTTGTCAATAAATCAGAGATATTTCTAAAGAAATGCTCCTGTTGCTCATTTGGTGCGTATATATTACACAAAAGGATCTCTGTTCCCTGTATGCTTCCCCTTACCAATATATACCGACCCTCCTTATCTTTTATAGTGTCTATATGTGCAAAGTTCAAGGATGCATGAATCAATATAGATACCCCCTTAGTCTTGGTCTCTGCTGTTGCATGAAAGCTCTGAGAGTATTCCCTAGTCCAATATTTAGGTACCTGAGAGCTTAAAAAGTGGGTTTCCTGCAGGAACACGACATTGGCTCTAAGTCTTTTATAATGTGTCAACGCCGTTCTCCTTTTTATGTCGGAGTTGAGACCCCTCACATTATGTGATACTAAATTAACTCCAGGAAAATTCAAAAACTGAGCCATTATATAACCTCATAATGGAAATGCGATAGAAAATATATCCTAGTCCCTTCCTCCTATCCCTCCGTCCCAGCTGATTGTTATCCTGACTGTCGTACGACCTCCAACCCCTCCTCTCATAGCCGTAAATCTTAATGAACCTCTCAGCAGAGTTTCTAACTGGCATACAGTGAGAATGGCACAGTGCAAAATAATTAAAAAACAACCTTACATGAAAATTATCATGTGTAAAAAAACAAAGAAAACAGTAAAAACTATATAACATATAACACAACATTTGCATTAATATATGGTGTAGGAGTTGATACTAATTATCTCAGTACTTTAACTCAATTTAAATAGATGGCAATGTTTTAGCAAGAATATATTGGATAACAGATCTACTTTTAAACCAAAAGCATTTTTAACAGTCTCGTATATGCAGCATACATCTTTCGAATATAAAGTCTGTTATCTCTAGCATATGGAATAGTCCACTTTTAAGAGAGTATCTTACCAGTCCCTCAACTGCGGATGGTTTTCCAGTTTGTTTTCCAGCTTGTTTCCCCTTAAAACTGAGATCCTGGTCTGGATCTCTTGTTGTTTACCTTTGTCCAGTTTGATTTCTTATAGTTTTGTGAAGTCAGATGTGCCCCTGATTTCTCTCCCTGGTCTGACTCTAGGGGTATATCTGGTATCTCCAGACCAAAAAGCTTGCAGACTTCAGGTATTTCAGCTGCTGTCTTGATTGAAGTCGTCTTCCCATCCTTGAGTATATGAAGGGCGAAGGGGAACCCCCAGCGGTATGGTATCTGGTGCTTTCTGAGCAGCGATGTTAAAGGCCGGAGTCTGCCTCGTCGTTGTAGTGTTCTTACACACAGATCCTGGAAAAACTGCAGCACATTTCCCTGAAATTTGAATGTAGGATTCTTCCTTGCCGCAGTTAAGATTTTTTCTTTGTCGGTAAATTTAAGAAATTTAATAATCACATCTCTTGGTGGCATATCTCTTTGGGGTCTTGCCCGAAGTGCTCTGTGGGCTCTCTCGATCAAATACTCAGTGCTTTCTGCTTCCGCTGTTATAGCTTTAAAAAGATTTTGCAAATATGAATGCAGATCAGGGGTTGTGATGGACTCTGGAATACCCTTTATTCGGAGGTTCGACCTCCTGTCTCGATTCTCCATATCCTCCATTTTATCCTGGAGATCTATAAGTAGTTGTTGCTGTTGGGAAACAGTTTGCGACATAACACACACATTTTCTTCCAGATCTCCTCTGTCATGTTCCAATGCGTCAACCCTGTTCCCTATTTCAAGCAGATCACTCTTAATTTCCGAGAGACTACTGGTAACCGTGGTGTGAAGGTTATCTATTTTATCCCACAGTTTCTCAAAATTAGCGGCAATATCTTGTTTTGACACTAATAGTTGAAGGTCTGCCTTGGTTGCAGGTGTCTGTGCATCTAGAAAGTCATTTTGACCCGATTCCAAATCAGACTCCTCCTCAGTCTCCATTGTTGTGGTTTCTGATTGTTTCTGAGCTGTGTTAGATCTGAGATAGGTATCCATAGGGGTCAGTTTAGAAGCTTTTTCAGATTTTTGGACTCTTCTGGTAGACATCATATAGCTGACTATAGTTACCATACAAGCAAACTGCTGCACTAGCACTTAAATAACATCCGGAGAGATGTTTGAATAAAAACTTAACAAGCCCCCCCCCCCTCTTTTTTTTACAAAAGGGGGAGAAATAGAGGAGAGAAAAAAAAAATTATTTGTAGTGATCCTTACTATCTTCGTGATATCTTACATGTATCCTTTCACTGATTTAATATGTGACACTTAACGGTTCTCGCTCTAAGAAGGTGAACCTTACTGATTGTTAATAATCACCAAATTATTAATAGTGGTATAAGCTCTATAGTGGGGCTGTATTGTGCATTCCCCTTATAGTGTCCCAAGTGTGTGTTTATTGAGACTGATTTTTAGTTTTATATACGTTACTGCAGCTCAGAGTTTATCCTGCTTATATAAGTGCAAGTTCAGGGAAAGGCGCATAGATCAGGGTTTCAATACCGCCATGGGATTAGCCATGTGTGTTGTGGGAGACATGAGTTTTGCAAAACAACTCAACGCTACCTTCACTTCTCTCCGGTGATTCCCCCCTCACTCCTCCAAAGCCGGCTCATTGCCTTCAATAGCTGTCGGTTTTATAGCCGTCGCTACCGCTGTGTCCCCAGAGCTCAACAGTTGTTATATGCCGGTCATAAAAGTGAGAGAGCCATCCGGCAATTATCCTATCTGTTATGCAGCTGCGTGGTGTAGCTAAGATGGCGCTGGCTGCGGCTGTCTCATCCTCAGCTGAATCGCATGTTCCGTTGTGCTGTTGTTCTAGCACCGGAGTCTTCTCTTTCTGCAGATATAAGTTGTCAGGACTGAGCTTAGCCCCTAAACTAGTTCATATCTGCTACTCTCTGTGCTTTTGCAGGGCATTAGCCACCTTTTTACTGTATCATTCTCCGGAGCTCCGGTCTCACACATCCATCTCTGTGTGCTGCCAGGCTCCGCCCCCCTTACCATAATTTTTAGAGGTGAAACTGGGACAACCTGGCGCGGTGCCAGTGGGGGTGTGGCCTAGAGGCATTTGCCGACCGGAATTCATTTTCCAGTTAAAAATAAATTAAACTAAACACAATTATATTAACATAATTAATGATAATGACCCCAGCAGCACAATTATATTAACACAATTAATGATGATGACCCCAGCAGCACAATTATATTAACATAATTAATTACATTAATTATGGTAATTTCATTGTGCTGCTGGGCATCATTAATTATGTTAATATAATTGTGCTGCTGGGGTCATCATCATTAATTTAATGATGAGTGACCCCAGCAGCACAATTACAATATAATGGAGATATCATAATAAAATATAAATATAACAACACATATGAAAGGCAAAGATCAAGTTAAGTATGTAGTAAACGACGCGTACTTATCCGCAAGAAGATCAGCAAGAAAAATGTTTTTTTTATTTGCTTCAACGCCCTGCAATGTATTTCTAATGCTTCAAGTAACAGGAAGCCACAGTGTGCAGCCTCACGATGCTTTCTCATTGAAGGTGCCTAAACAGTGTGAAGCAGAGGCGGAGCACAAGTTATCGGTCGGATTTTGCTACCCGTCTGTTACAAGAATGTGGTGACGTCACTGTCGCACATTTCGACGGGCAGCAGTCCGAGACAGCTGTAAAAGGCAGCGCATGCGCATCAAAGCTAAGTTCACAGATTTGCAGGTGTTCTATCATTCCAGCTAATTTATCAGACTACGCTAGTCTGATGAATTCGCTGGAATGATTGATAGAACACCGGCGGCCGGGGCAAAATGGAAAAACGGGTGGGACACTGGGACAGGGGCTCAAAACAGGGACAATCCCGGCAAAAACGGGACGTATGGTAAACCTACGTATTGCTCTCCGCATTCAGCGATGTCTGTCGGACCTGATCCGCGCTGTTGGATCAGGTCTGACAGACATTTGATAAATAGGCCTCTTTGTTTCATCCATTGTTTCCTATATGGAACATTTTTAGGACACAGGAGTAGCTATACCAGCAGCTTAAAAACTTATATAAAGTTAAAGTAGTAGCTAGTGTTACTGCTACAAGCAAAGGAGCAGCACACATAAAAAACACTTTTTTTTTCTTTATGGGGTCAGAAAAAGCCAAGAACAAAAGTGAAGATTACATACTAATTGGCTGACATGGACATTGCTAAATCATTTTTGAATAGTTTCAATTTGAACTTTTTAAGTCTTTCTTGTCTTTTGAGTTGTGGTTTTCATCCCTCAAACAATTTTTTTTCACATTTGGATGATATCTAATGCACATGTCTAGTTTCCAAATTCTGCATAACACTGAAACAGATATGTATGTGTAATAGGTCAGAATCAGAGAAATATTTATTTTTTATTTTTATCATATATAGGAAACAAAGGAAATATGAATCTGGCAATAGGGAGAATAGAAGTGAAGGGAAAGCGCAGCATATCCAGTGGTATCGTCAGGGGATACTGACCTCTACAACATAATGACTCTATGATCCCCTCCCAACTGTGATCGTCACTCTGTTTTCTCACCACCTCTCTGTGCAGGATACCCCAGTTCTGCCCGATCCTGCGCACAAAATGCCTGACCGGATCCCTCCTGCCACAACCCCACCCACAAAACAAAGGTGGGCCTCTGAGAAGTGCCCCCCATAATTAAGTCCTGGAAACACCACTGAGCATATCCATGCTCCAATTTGCCTTTTAATAAATCGCTGTGGAGAAAATAGATATGAAGCAGACTGTTTATATTTTACTTTCTTCATTTGTATATTCTGGCTGCAATACAGACAAACACTAAAGACATATAGCTATTTGTGGTCACATTTATCATCACACATGTGTCTGTGTTTATGTAGAACAGTTATTCTGTTTTACTTTATGGTCTGTTTTTATTTTGTAATGTGTACAAATTATAGATCTTTATAAAGTCACTCATCCAATAATAAACAAACATCTAGGCTTTTACTTTAAAGACCCCAGACTGCCCTTCCTTCCCAGTATCTGCAGACCGCCCATAATTCTTATCATTTGGAAGCAGCTCACAGTCAAACATCCTGACAAGCATTAGTACAGTTTGGCACTTACATTAAAAGCCATCTGATGATCAGTTTTCAATTGGGAAGTTACGTTTCTCCAGTGTGTTATTCCAGCCAGAGTAAGTAATGTGTGAGGATGCAGTTTGTCATCTTTTTATTGCTGAACTGAAAGAGGAGACAATGTAGCAGTGACTCTGACAGCTGGATGTGTCTGGGAAAAACATCTGGAAGGCTGTACATCCTAAGGGTGACTCTATTAGAGGAAGTCAGGTCAAAGGGATTCTATCTGGCAAACAGTTAGTACTGGCTTAAAGGGATATTTAAAGGGATAGTGTAGTCAAAATTAAACTTTCATGATTCACATGGAGCATGCAATTTTAAGCAACTTTCATACGGCTAGATTTAGAGTTCTGCGGCCAAAGGGGTGCGTTAGCTACGCGTGCTTTTTTTCGCCCGCACCTTTTAAATACCGCTGGTATTTAGAGTTCACAGAAGGGCTGCGTTAGGCTCCAAAAAGGGAGCGTATAGCATATTTACCGCCACTGCAACTCTAAATTCCAGCGGTGCTTACGGACGCGGCCAGCTTCAAAAACGTGCTCGTGCAAAAAAGCAGCGTTCAGCTCCTAACGCAGCCTCATTGTTTCCTATGGGGAAACACTTCCTAAGTCTGCACCTAACACCCTAACATGTACCCTGAGTCTAAACACCCCTAACCTTACACTTATTAACCCCTAATCTGCCGACCCTGCTATCGCTGACTCCTGCATATTATTATTATTAACCCCTAATCTGCCGCTCCGTACACCGCCGCAACCTACGTTATCCCTATGTACCCCTAATCTGCTGCCCCTAACACCGCCGACCCCTATATTATATTTATTAACCCCTAATCTGCTGACCCCGCTATCGCTGACCCCTGCATATTATTATTAACCCCTAATCTGCTGCTCCGTACACCGCCGCAACCTACGTTATCCCTATGTACCCCTAATCTGCTGCCCCTAACACCGCCGACCCCTATATTATATTTATTAACCCCTAATCTGCTGCCCCCGCTATCGCTGACCCCTGCATATTATTATTAACCCCTAATCTGCCGCTCCGTACACCGCCGCAACCTATGGTATCCCTATGTACTTCTAATCTGCTGCCCCTAACACCGCCGGCCCCTATATTATATTTATTAACCCCTAATCTGCCTCCCCCAACATCACCTTCACCTACCTACAATTATTAACCCCTAATCTGCCGACCAGATCTCACCGCTACTCTAATAAATGTATTAACCCTTAAAGCTAAGTCTAACCCTAACACTAACACCCCCCCTAAGTTAAATATAATTTAAATCTAACAAAATAAATTAACTCTTGTTAAATAAATTATTCCTATTTAAAGCTAAATACTTACCTGTAAAATAAACCCTAATATAGCTACAATATAAATTATAATTATATTGTAGCTATTTTAGGATTAATATTTATTTTACAGGCAACTTTGTAATTATTTTAACCAGGTACAATAGCTATCAAATAGTTAATAACTATTTAATAGTTACCTAGTTAAAATAATTACAAAATTACCTGTAAAATAAATCCTAACCTAAGTTACAATTAAACCTAACACTACACTATCAATAAATAAATTAAATAAACTACCTACAATTACCTACAATTAAACCTAACACTACACTAGCAATAAATTAATTAAATACAATACCTACAAATAAATACAATTAAATAAACTAACTAAAGTACAAAAAATAAAAAAGAACTAAGTTACAAAAAATAAAAAAATATTTACAAACATTAGAAAAATATTACAACAATTTTAAACTAATTACACCTACTCTAAGCCCCCTAATAAAATAACAAAGACCCCCCAAATAAAAAAATGCCCTACCCTATTCTAAAATTAAAATAGAAAAGCTCTTTTACCTTACCAGCCCTGAAAAGGGCCCTTTGCGGGGCATGCCCCAAAGAATTCAGCTCTTTTGCCTGTAAAAAAAAAACATACAATACCCCCCCCAACATTACAACCCACCACCCACATACCCCTAATCTAACCCAAACCCCCCTTAAATAAACCTAACACTAAGCCCCTGAAGATCTCCCTACCTTGTCTTCACCACACCGGGTTCACCGATTCGTCCTGGCTCCGACGTCTTCATCCAAGCCCAAGCGGGGGCTGAAGATGTCCATGATCCGACTGAAGTCTTCATCCAAGCCGGAGCTGAAGAGGTCCATGATCGGGCTGAAGTCTTCATCCAAGCGGGAGCTGAAGAGGTCCATGATCGGGCTGAAGTCTTCTATCAAGCGGCATCTTCAATCTTCTTTCTTCCGGATCCATGGTCATCCCGCCGACTCGGAACATCCATCTTCACTGACGAATTAAGGTAGGAAAATTCTGATTGGCTGATGGAATCAGCCAATCAGAATCAAGTTCAATCCGATTGGCTGATCCGATCAGCCAATCAGATTGAGCTCACATTCTATTGGCTGTTCCGATCAGCCAATAGAATGCGAGCTCAATCTGATTGGCTGATCGGATCAGCCAATCGGATTGAACTTGATTCTGATTGGCTGATTCCATCAGCCAATCAGAATTTTCCTACCTTAATTCCGATTGGCTGATAGAATCCTATCAGCCAATCGGAATTCGAGGGACGCCATCTTGGATGACGTCCCTTAAAGGGACAGTCTACACCAGAATTTTTATTGTTTTAAAAGATAGATAATCCCTTTATTACCCATTTCCCAGTTTTGCATAACCAACACAGTTATATTAATATACTTTTAACCTCTGTGATTATCTTGTATCTAAGCCTCTGCAAACTGCCCCTTTTTTCAGTTCTTTTGACAGACTTGCAGTCTAGCCAATCAGTGCCTGCTCCCAGATAACTTGTCGTGCACAAGCACAGTGTTATCTATATGAAATACGTGAACTAACACCCTCTAGTGGTGAAAAACTGTTAAAATGCAATCTGAAAGAGGTGGGCTTCAAGGTCTAAGAAATTAGCATATGAACCTCCTAGGTTAAGCTTTCAACTAAGAATACCAAGAAAACAAAGCAAAATTGGTGATAAAAGTAAATTGGAAAATTGTTTAAAATTGCATGCTCTATCTGAATCATGAAAGTTTATTTTGGCCTAGACTGTCCCTTTAAAGGAACCGTCATTCGTCGGGAAGTCGTCGGTGAAGATGGATGTTCTGCGTCGGCGGGATGACCATGGATCCGGAAGAAAGAAGATTGAAGATGCCGCTTGATAGAAGACTTCAGCCCGATCATGGACCTCTTCAGCTCCCGCTTGGATGAAGACTTCAGCCCGATCATGGACCTCTTCAGCTCCGGCTTGGATGAAGACTTCAGTCGGATCATGGACATCTTCAGCCCCCGCTTGGGCTTGGATGAAGACGTCGGAGCTAGAACGAATCAGTGAACCCGGTGTGGTGAAGACAAGGTAGGGAGATCTTCAGGGGCTTAGTGTTAGGTTTATTTAAGGGGGGTTTGGGTTAGATTAGGGGTATGTGGGTGGTGGGTTGTAATGTTGGGGGGGGTATTGTATGGTTTTTTTTTTACAGGCAAAAGAGCTGAATTCTTTGGGGCATGCCCCGCAAAGGGCCCTTTTCAGGGCTGGTAAGGTAAAAGAGCTTTTCTATTTTAATTTTAGAATAGGGTAGGGCATTTTTTTTATTTGGGGGGTCTTTGTTATTTTATTAGGGGGCTTAGAGTAGGTGTAATTAGTTTAAAATTGTTGTAATATTTTTCTAATGTTTGTAAATATTTTTTTATTTTTTGTAACTTAGTTCTTTTTTATTTTTTGTACTTTAGTTAGTTTCTTTAATTGTATTTATTTGTAGGTATTGTATTTAATTAATTTATTGCTAGTGTAGTGTTAGGTTTAATTGTAGGTAGTTTATTTAATTTATTTATTGATAGTGTAGTGTTAGGTTTAATTGTAAATTAGGTTAGGATTTATTTTAAAGGTAATTTTGAAATTATTTTAACTAGGTAGCTATTAAATAGTTATTAACTATTTAATAGCTATTGTACCTGGTTAAAATAATTACAAAGTTGCCTGTAAAATAAATATTAATCCTAAAATAGCTACAATATAATTATTATTTATATTGTAGCTATATTAGGGTTTATTTTACAGGTAAGTATTTAGCTTTAAATAGGAATAATTTATTTAATAAGAGTTAATTTATTTTGTTAGATAAAAATTATATTTAACTTAGGGGGGTGTTAGGGTTAGGGTTAGAATTAGCTTTAGGGGTTAAAAAATGTATTAGAGTAGCGGTGAGCTCCGGTCGGCAGATTAGGGGTTAATGCTTGAAGTTAGGTGTCGGCGATGTTAGGGAGGGCGGATTAGGGGTTAATACATTTATTATAGTAGCGGTGCGGTCCGGTCGGCAGATTAGGGGTTAATAAGTGTAGGTAGGTAGTGGCGACATTGGGGGCGGCAGATTAGGGGTAATAAATATTATGTAGGTGTCGGCGATGTTAGGGGCAGCAGATTAGGGGTACATAGGGATAACGTAGGTGGCGGCGGTGTACGGAGCGGCAGATTAGGGGTTACAAATTTTAATAGAGTGGCGGCGATGTGGGGGGGCCTCGGTTTAGGGGTACATAGGTAGTTTATGGGTGTTAGTGTACTTTAGAGCACAGTAGTTAAGAGCTTTATAAACCGGCATTAGCCCAGAAAGCTCTTAACTACTGACTTTTTTCTGCGGCTGGAGTCTTGTCGTTAGATTTCTAACGCTCACTTCAGCCACGACTCTAAATACCGGCATTAGAAAGATCCCATTGAAAAGATAGGATACGCAAATGGCGTAGGGGGATCTGAGGTATGGAAAAGTCGCGGCTGCAAAGTGAGCGTTAGACCCTTTCCTGACTGACTCCAAATACCAGCGGGCAGCCAAAACCTGCGTTAGGAGCCTCTAACGCTGGTTTTGACGGCTACCGCCCAACTCTAAATCTAGCCGTAAGTTACTACTGTCTTCATTCTCTTGCTATCTTTACCATTTTTGGTTCAGCACCTGGGTAGGGCTTGCTGATTGGTGTTAAAATGTAGCCACCAAGTATGCGGTAGCAAAACTGAGTTCACACAGGGCTTGCTGATTTAATATTAAGTCCAGCAACAAACAGCATCTTATCGCAAATGTGGTACACTTGTTAGCACCTTCATCTCAGTGTTAACCGCACAGCATTCAGCATTTAAGAATGAAAAACGCAATACTTTACTAAAGAAGATGATCACCCCAATAGTCCTCCACTCCTGGATTCCATTCAATAAGCAAAGGATGTTTCTCATAAAACTGCACACTTGTAATCCACATGCATTGGAAAGCCGGGCTGGTCACACGATAGTAAAGTCAAACCCCCCCCCCACGTGACCAAGCTTCACAGGGGCTTCCTCAGGGTGTACTTCTCTGCACGTAATGCAACAGTATTTAAACACTGCCATTAATCGGATAGGTGAAAGATTCAAGCAAAATTTAAGGAAACAGTACTTGATTTGTAATTGTGCACAAACTATCACACATCCGTTTACATAAATTGAATTCAATCATATTAATTAAGGGTGGCCTTTGCGGTTAAAGGAAGAAGGAACTGCCTAGATTATGTCTATATAGAAAGGACAATGCCAAAATACAGTGCCCTCAATATGCATACAATACCTTTACTACAGAAATTAAGCAAATTCAAGATTTTCATTCAGCCCTTTTGGTGATAGGGTATTTAAACGCTATATACAAGATGCATATTTTCTAAGAAGCAGATTGTCAATATCCCCTCCTCTACCATATAGAGAACATTTCTCAATCCATCTATTGAACAGTTGTGACATAACTTAAAGTGTAGAGCAATGTTACTATTTATTTCTCCATCTTTTGCTTTACTGATATCATTACATTGTTCAGTTATTCTGTCCTTCAACATTCTCTTTGTCATTCCTGTGTAGAACAAGGGACAAGGACAGTACAGAAGATAAATAAAATTTTCAGATTTACAGTTTATAAACTGTCTAATATGAAAACTCTTATCCCCAGCACTAAACTGTTTTGTCTTTACAATAAATTTGCAAAAGACACAATGACCACATTGGAAACATCCCTGAATTTTTTGGCGTTTTTCCAGCCAGTTTAATTCTCTTGGATTTCTTGCGTAATTGCTCTTTACCAATTTATCCTTTAAGTTAGGAGCTCTATGTGCTACAAGTCATGGGATGTCCCCCACCACATTCTTAACATTTTCACTGCCACTTCTCTTTCAATATTGTTTTAATTGTATTCCAATGTCCATTGAATTCAGGTACAAATTTTACTGTATTGTCCGTCCCAGTTTCTTTTTTGTTGTAAAGTAGAGCATCCCTATAATTTTTTAATGCTCGATTCATTGCATAGTTAACATTTCTTTTTGAATAGCCTCTAGCTTTAAACCTATTTGTCATTTCATTTGCATGTTTTACAAATTTAGTTTTACTGGAACAATTTCTGCTCAACTTCAGAAATTGTCCAATTGGAACACCTTTAATTAATGAAGGTGGATGAGGACTTGATGCTAGCAACAATGTATTTGTTGCTGTTTCTTTACGATAGATTCCAGTACTTAATTTTGTTCCTTCTTTTTTTTTTTTTTTGACATAATTTTTTTTTATTGAGGCATTGAGTAAAAGCAATACAATAGAAAGTATGTCCAGGCACGGAACAAAAGCAATAAGGAAACTGATACAATTCACATGTTGAAGGCAGACAAGGGTTACAACTTTGGCGTGTCAATGTAATATTTGTTATCTTAGTAACTAGTCCATAGTAGTTCAGCATAGAGTATGAAGTGTAAAATTTAAAACTATATTTATGAAATATATGTGACTGGAACATATAGGAAAGAAGCCTCGTTATTTTTTTTATAACAGGTAACAAGTGGTCTCTACTCTCAAGATAAGAGGTATTCTAAGAGCTGAAAATAGTGAGAGGTAGGGAGCTGGCTTTTGTTAGGCCTCCCGTAGGCCTAAATGTATGGGGGGGGGTGGGGAATACAGCGGACAAAAGCCGCTCGCAACAGAGGGGAGGGCGGAGCTAGTTAAAGTGTTATGAAGGTACAGACTACAGGATTAAGTAGGGTGGAATGGAATCTCAAAGCTTCCAAGTACGCCCCTAGTGGGGTTATTTTTAAACTACGCCTCTAGTAAATTAAAGCTAGGGTATGTGGAAGTAAGGGAAGCATCTCAGAGAGGATACAAATGGGGGGGGGGGGGGATAGTTATATTTACAAGATGTAGACTACAGAGTTATTTAAAAATAAAATAGAGTTGGGTCTCAGGGTTTACAAGTAAACTTCTAGTGAGGTTCTCTTCCAACTACGTCCTTAATATATTAAGGCTAGGGCATGTAAAGATAAGGGTAGCTACCCAGAGAGGGTGCAAACAGGGGGGGTAAAATTATATATAACCGGACAGGAAAGGACTACTATATGGGCCCCTCTCCTGGGGAGATGTCAACTATAGACGATGCTGGTAAAAGGGAGTAGGGATATGACCCGCAGGTAATAGTTGCCGGCGGGAAAGGGAGGAGAGGGGTCAGATAGAGTTGGTAGAGGACTGAAAAAGCAATGTCCTAAAAAAGCTATATGTAATATATAGCGGTACCTAGGATAAAATGTGGTATACCTTGCCTTTATGAGGAGTAGTAACACTTTATAGAGTTCTAATGGGGGAAACATAGAGAGGAAGCTAGTGGCATAGTGTTGTAGATATACCTAGTTGTTGTATAAGCAATGATCTCTAGGGAGAGTTATACTGATTCCCAAATTATAGTAAACAGAACATGGCTAGAGGGAGAGATTAGTTCCTAAAGTCGAATATGATGGGTGGGTTGGGGTTAAGTAGGAATAACCCGCCTGCAGTACATATTGTATAAAAAGCTGACTTTCAGTATGCTAAGCAGAAACTTAAGTGGTTAGCTAAAGCAACAGTAAGATAGAACTAATGACATTTAATTGCAAAGTTAAGCTTCTTGAAGTCTAGAGAGGTGTGTTTCTCCTACAAAAGTAGATCACATGAGACCACTAAATAGATATTACATACTAACAGTACCAATAGCATCTGGTTTAGCTATGCAAAACATCAAACAAAAGGTTAACAAGTGGGAGAGAGATAAATGGTTTAAACAACATAAAACATATTTTAACCTATGCTAATTTAGTACAATAAGTAGAAAAATAGGGTTAAGTAACATTAGATGCCTGCATTGCAACGATGTGTTAACGGGCTGGATAAAATATGTTGAAGGTAGCAGATAGCCCAATATAGTTGCACCATATATTTCATATATAACATCAGAAGTTAACAATCACAGTATCTATGAAATGTCACACAAACAATAAAGGAACATTGGGATAAATTTTAATGCAGTCTCTGCTATTCAAATATAAGAAGTCTCAAACGGATTGGGGGGAGTAATGTATCTGGCATTGACAAGATGGCGCCTCTATATGAAAATAGGAGAAGCTAGCCTATCCCCTTCAGCAGCAGCTCTAGTGTATAGCATATGTCCGAAATCCTTGCCTGGGGCTCATAGGTGTCACCGAGGGGTGTCTTAACTGCAGGGTTCCATCCTGAGTGCAGAGAATGCTCATAATGAGCAAAGTGTAAACAAGTGTTCTGGGAGGTGATGAGAGCGCATAAGTCCTGGCCTGATTTATCCTTAGGTCTGGGCTGTTTGCAGGACATTAAGTATGTAGATCCGTTGCGAGCACTACCAAGCTGTTTTCCTGACCGGAAGTGAGTCCCAGCTCCACGGTCTGAGCGTCGGGCTCCCTCCCTGCTAGATGGCTCCTCTGGAGATGAGGAGATAACCGTTGTGTGCCTAAGATCAGCGAGCTCCTCCTGAGTGAGGGCAAATGTAGCTGCATCCGCTCCGGCTCCCGCCCCGGCCGGCCGCTCCAGAGCAGAAGCCAGACAAACCACAGGGGGGTCACGAATGCCCGTAAGCTGCTGGGAGAGTGCGGTAAGGTCCAGCACAATCGGATGATCTGCTGTCATGTCCTGCTGGTATGTACCTCTGACCGGAGGGAGAAAAGTATTAGAGTCCATCTCAAGTATGTTGGGTATTGTCTCCGATCTCAGCGAAATACACTGTGAGAGCATGCTAAACTGATTATCCATGCGGGTGCTCAGCATAGTAAAGGCCTCTATCATCATGGAGTCCATCTTCTTAGCTCAAAACGGGATCAGATCAGGCTCTAAAGTGTGGTCGGCTGTTGTCTGTAGGAAAGTCTTATGTCTCCTATGTGGAGATATTAGTTCAGGGCTATTAAAGGCTATTTAAAAGGTTGTTAGAGCAGGAGCTCTCAGAACCTGCGTCTGCTCGGATCGGTAGCTGGCTCCGCCCCCTTGTTCCTTCTTTTTTAATTTTTACAGTATCCCCCTGGAAACTGTACAAAATATTGGCACTAATAGAGCATGTAGCTCAATGGTAACCTATAGCTTTAGACCCAAATCCAGTTATATAGCCCCTTGTCTTTAGTACTTGCAGTTAATTTGCTTGTCAAAGAGGTGGAAAAAGAGATAGATAAAATAACTAACTATTGTTGATGACAATCTGTCAAAAAAGGAAAGGGGGCACTCCATGAACTCATGAACACTCCAGGAATTATTATCAAGCAAGCCGATAAGGACGGAAACGTGGTTATAATGAATTAATCAAAATATGTCCTGGAAGCTAAGAGACAGTTACACAGTAAGGACCAATATCAGTTGCTTCCTCAAAATCCAATTTCTAAAGTACAGGGTGAGTTACTACATATATTAAATAGAGCTAGAAAAATAGGATTATAAGTAAGAAAGAGTTTGAGTACCTAGATGTCAAGTTTCTCAAAATTCCAGTTTTTAACTGTATTTCTAAAATTGCACAAAAATCTAAGAGAACCCCCATTATTTCGGGAACACATTACTGAACACATTAGTAATTATGTTGATAATTTTCTAAAACCCTTTGTGTCCTCACTACCAACTTTTGTACAAGACACTACTGATTTGTTATGCCAACTAGATGGTTTAGAGGTAGATGAGGATACGATTCTGGTGTCTTGATATTGAGGCATTATATTCCTCTATCCCTCGCCATCTGGGATCACTAGCAGTACGACATTGTTTGGAGACTTTGGAGAAGCTCATATGCAAAACATACAGACTTTGTTATAGAACTATTGGATTTCATTTTGCAAAATAATATTTTTAAATTTGACAATAAATTCTATAGACAAGTTAGAGGGACTGTCTTGGGTGCTTACATGTGCACCCTCATATGCCTGTTTACATTTGGGCTTATGGGAGTTGCTAATAGTGTTTGAAGAATTTAAATTGGTGGATTACAAATCTGTTGATATGTGGACAATATATTTGTCCTTTGGAAAGGTACCCCTGAGTCTTTGAAGCAGTTTGTTGGTAAACTTAATAAAAATAACCTAAATATTTTTCTGAGTTATGATTTTAAAACCACTGAATTATCCTTTTTAGATGTAAAAATTAAAAAAGAGGGACCAAAATTAAGTACTGAAATCTATCATAAAGAAACAGCAACAAATACATTGTTGCTAGCATCAAGTCATCTTCCATTTTCATTAATTAAAGGTATTCCAACTGGACAATTTCTGAGGTTGTGTTGTAAAACATGCAAATGAAATGTCAAATAGGTTTAAAGCTAGAGGCTATTCAAAAAGAAATGTTAATTCTACAATGAATCGAGCATTAAAAACTGATAGGGATGCTCTCCTTTAAAAAAAAAAAAGAAAATGGGACAGACAATAGAGTCAGATTTGTAACTTAATTCAATGGACATTGGAATAAAATTAAATTAAGAATGCGGTGGGTGACTTCCGATCACTTGAAGCACATAGAGCTCCTAACTTGAAGGATAAATTGGTAAAGAGCAATTACGCAATGGAAGCAACAGGTAGACACATTAATACATCTTGAGAGATGATATCATATACAGAAAGGGACCATAGATATACATGAGGCCATGTTAGAAGAGTGGACACAGTGTAGAACAAGACTCATATAGATACAGTTGACTCTAAGATAGATATTCCAATTATAAGGGAGCAGTAACATCTAGCTCACATTGAACAATCAAAATTTACACTCCAAGATAACAAGGACACAAACTTTTCTCTCCAAATGTAATTGGCAAATAATCTTTGTATTGAATGTTGTATGCTGTCATTGTCTCACTCAGCAAACTTTTTCAAAGAAAAATCTGCTAAACTAATAGACAGCCTCTAAAATAAGAGGTGAGGGGGAAAGTATTTGGTCTCTTAGAATATCCTAGGAGGGTAAACCCACGTATCCCTGCACAGGCAGTGCCTAAATACCAAAATAATATATATCCAAAAGATTAAGGGTAGAGAAAGGAGGTATTTTTGTGGCACACTAATATAAGAGACTAAATTAACTATACAAGGATGGGTAGGGAGGACTGATGTAACTTATAAAATGTAACTTTTATTGAGTAATTAAAATAAAAAAATTTTTTTTGTAAAAAACATATATTATACAGTAGGATCGAATATAAAAGGGGTTGGAATCCTTATGTGTGTATCAGTATAAGTCCAGTATCACTGGGACCACTGTGGTGGGAGGTGGTAGAGGGGTTTATAGATCTATAAAAGTCATATCAGACCAAAAGGTTTCATCGTACCCCACCACAAATATACCCACGATCTACCCCTCTAGATTGCGAGATACACAATTAATCTGACTGATAATCAAACCCCAGATATCTACTGTATGTGTAAAGTTGGATGATAAAAGATCATCCATTCACATAACATGAAAAACAACTTATCACGTATACAGAGTAAATAAAATTTGTGTTCCAAAAAGGATCTGCTAAACTGGCAGAAACAGCAAGTGGACTCTGTTACATTTATTCTCATTATCATGAATATTCAGTTTGTGTCAATCGGCCAGATATTAAACAAATGTTATGTTCTCTACTCATGCACTTACACTGGTTATGCAATTGTCATTTATATTTGTTTACATTAAAGGGACACTGTACCCAAAAATTTTATTTCGTGATTCATATTGAGCATGAAATTTTAAGCAACTTTCTAATGTACTCCTATTATCAAATTTTCTTCATTTTCTTGGTATCTTTATTTGAAATGCAAGAATGTAAGTTTAGATGCCGGCCCATTTTTGGTGAAAAACCTGGGTTGTCCTTGCTGATTGGTGGATAAATTCATCCACCAATAAAAAAGTGCTGTCCAGAGATCTGAAACCCAAAAAAAACTTAGATGCCTTCTTTTTCAAATAATGATAGCAAGAAAACGAAGAAAAATTGATAATAGGAGTAAATTAGAAAGTTGCTTAAAATTGCATGCTCTTTCTGAATTACAAAATAAAAAAATTGGGTACAGTGTCCCTTTAAATAAAGCTTTGAAAGCTTAAAAAAAATAAAGAAAAGTGATTACGCAAGAAATCCAAGAGAATTAAACTGGCTGGAAAAACGCCCAAAAATTCAGGGATGTTTCCAATGTGGCCATTGTGTCTTTTGCTAATTTATTGTAAAGACAAAACAGTTTAGTGCTGGGGATAAGAATTTTCAGATTAGACAATTTATAAACTGTAAATCCAAAAATATTATTTATCTTCTGTACTGTCCTTGTCCCTTATTCTACACAGGAAAGACAAAGAGAATGTTGAAAGACAGAAAAACTTAACATTGTAATGATATCAGTAAAGCAAAAGATAGAGAAATAAATAGTAATATTGCTCTACACTTAAGTTATGTCACAACTGTTCAATAGATGGATTGAGAAATGTTCTCTATATGGTAGAGGAGGGGATATTGACAATCTGCTTCTTATAAAATATGTAGCTTGTATATATCGTTTAAATACCCTATCACCAAAAGGGCTGAATGAAAAACTTGACTTTGCTTAATTTCTGTAGTAAAAGTATTGTATGCATGTACAGGGCACTGTATTTTCGCATTGTCTTTCCTATATAGACATAATCTAGACAGTTCCTTCTTCCTTTAACCACAAACGCAATCCCTAATTAATATGATTGAATGATCAAATATGTTACAATTTATGTAAACAGATGTGTGATAGTTTGTGCACAATTACAAATCAAGTACTGTTTCTTTAAATGTTTCTGTTTTGAACAGCCAATAGGTTTTCAGAAGTTCTCATCCTATTGGCTGATTTGAATTTGAAGAATCAAATCAGCCAATAGGAATGCAAGGTACACCATTTTGAAATGGCTACCTTGCAATCAACCTCAGTGTATGGCGGTGACCGTATGAAGAGGATGGGATCCACTTCCAGGATATCTCCGCACCGCCGGGATGAAGATAGAAGATGTCCCCAAGATGGATGAAGGTGTCACCGCCTGGATGAAGATGGATATCCGGACTTCAGGAACCGTGAACAGATATTCTGGGGTTAGAGTTAGGTGGGGGGGGTTTTTGGGGGGTGGGCTTTTTTTTAGATTAGCGATGGGCACTTGGAAAAGAGCTGAATGCTCGGGGGGGGATTGGTTGGGTGGTGGGTTTTACTGTTGGGGGAACTTTGTATTTTTTACAGGTAAAAGAGCTGTTTAACTTAGGGTAATGCCCTACAAAAGGTCCTTTTAAGGGCTATTGGTAGTTTATTGTAGGTTAGGGGGTGTTTTTATTTTGGGGGGTATTTTTTAATTTTATAGGGCTATTAGACTAGGTGCTATTGTTTTTATTTTTGATAATTTCGTTAGTGTTTTTTATTTTTCGTAATTTATTATTTTTTGTCATTTTGGGCGGCAGATTAGGGGTTAATAGGTTTAATATAGTGTTTGCGGTGCGGGAGGGCAGCAGTTTAAAGGTTAATAGGTATTTTATCGGTGTTAGTGTACTTTGTAACATTTTAGTTAGGAGTTTTGTGAAACTTTTTTTTTCGCAAAATCCATAACTACTGCTCTCAGATGGCGGTATGGATCGTGTCGGTATAGAGCATAATGCAAGCTTTTTAGCCTGAACACACAACCTTTAATACCGGTGCTATGAAAATCCTACACAAAAACGTCATTTTTTGAGTGCAGAATGGATGTTGCGTTACAGGCTAAAATGCTTGCGGTATAGCTATGCCGACACGACTTGTAATATGTGTTACTGGCCATTATGCTGGAATGGCCATTTTTTCAGCGATAAAAAGCAACACTTGTAATTTAGCCGATATATATATATATATATATAGATAGATAGATAGATAGATAGATAGATAGATAGATAGATAGATATCAAAATAACAAGAGTATTGCATTGAGCAATGATAGTCCAATAAAAAAGTATCATTGCTCAATGCAATACTCTTGTTATTTTGATATCTATATCTCTGGAGTAACACGGCTACTCCAATCAATATATATATATATATACATATGTATGTATATATATATATATATATATATATATTGATTGGAGTAGTCTTGTTATTTTGATCTCTCTCTCTCTCTCTTGTTATTTTGATCTCTCTCTCTCTCTTATTATTTTGATCTTTCTCTCTTGTTATTTTGATATATCTCTCTCTCTCTCTCTCTCTCTCTCTCTCTCTCTCTCTCTCTCTCTCTCTCTCTCTCTATATATATATATATATATATATATACACACACATATATATATATATAAATACACACACATATATACATATATATATATATATATATATATATATATATATATACACATACATACACACACACAATACCAGAAATGCTTGTGCAATGTTAAATTGCGACAGTGTAAATCTCTTTGGTAAACCAACCCCTAAGGATTAATACATAAAGAGATGAACTACAATGTCCCAACTTATATTGTCAGAAAACATTAACATTTTCCTAAATAAGAGAAGGAGTAAACATAATAGAGTAGAAACTCTTCTAACAGATAAAATAGGTACATTTAACAAAATTTCCAGAAAGAAGTTTAATTTCCACCTGATGAATGGGCGCAAAAGTAGAAACCTGCAAAATCCTCAAGAGAAATTGGATAATAACAGGCTTAATTCTAGGCCAGGCTAGGACTAAACCATGAATGTCAGGAAGATGAGCAATATTCTTACGGAACATAACAAAAAAGGAAAGAAATTTGACCCTTCAAAGAACTGGCGGATAAACCCTTATCCAAACCATACTGTGAAAAAAGCAAGAAATCAATGGAATTCAAAAAGAATGCCAAGAAATAAATGCCTTCCAGACCTTTAAATAATTCCCCTAGCCAGAAACTTACAATCCTGAATAAGAAACTCAATAACTAAACAAAATAGTTCAAAGACAAAGAAGATTTCTGATTCTATCTCCATGCCATCAAGTCGAGAGATCTTGAATCCTGATAGAAAAAATGACTTTAAAATAGGTCTGGAGACAAAAGAAGCAGCCATGGAAAGAAACTGGACATCAGAATAAGATCTACATACCAAATACTGCAGGAACAAGCTAGAGCAGACAAACACCAAAAGGTCTTCCTGCCAAATCTTGACAACCACACTGGAATGAAATACCAGAGGTGGAAAAAATATAGGGTAGCCAGAATGACCACTGAACTACCGGAGTATCCACAGACATAGTTCAAAGATCCCTGGACCTTGCACAGTACCTGGGAAATTTGAGATTTAACCGGGAAGCCATCAGACACATATCTGGGCGACCCAAAGATCCATAATCTGATAGAACATAACCGAATGAAGGGACTACTCTTCCAAGCGGAAAAAACTGAATACTGAGAAAAAACTGCTTTCCAGTAATTCATTCACAGCAGAAATCAGATAGCAATAATCTTCTGCCCAGGAAACACTATCCTCATAACTAGGGAACTCCAAGTTGTCGTCCCCCTGATGAATGACATAAGCAACAGATGTAACATAGTCCAATCTGAAAACATGGAAAACATATTTTTAAAAACCTAAACAGTAAATCTCACCTCCTGAGGGAACCGAACTCCTTTAGCCTTCTGAGACCCCCAGATTGCCCCTCACCTTGAAAATAAAATTTTCATCTGTAGAAATCACAGAAGAGAAGCCCCTGGCATAAAGAGCTAACAGTTCAGCCACCGAGACAGAAACAGACTTGTTTTAGAAAGTATACAACTCTAGAAAGTAAATGCAAAGAACAACTGAAGGAAAACAACAGAGACTGAAGGTTCAAACAGACAAACCCCTGCTTCAATCATCTTTGCTCTGCCAAAGAAAGACTTATACTGAAGTCTTTACTGAATCAATAAAACCCCCAGAAAAGCAACCTTTATCTGAGGACAACAACAGTCTGCAGAAGAGAGATACTGCTAAATGGAAAAAAATGGAGCTTGAACCAATATATCATCCAAGCCAGGAAACACTGCAATACCCTGAGAACTGATTACAGATAAGAGGGTATCTAGAACCTTGGAGAATATTCTGAGAGCTGTAGCCAGACCAAACGGAAGAGCAACAAACTAAAATAGCTTGACCAAAAAAACTCAAAAACCGATGAGGTTTCTAGACAAAAAAGAACATAAAAAGGTAAGCATCCTAAAATTATAATGAGTACATAAATTGACTTCAAAGAAAAGTCCAAATAGTTTCCATTTCAAAGGTAGGAACTTGGGAAACCAGAAAGTACTCTCCTACTTTTGGAACAAAGAATAGGATAGAGTTCCCATCTACCTGAGTCTTACAGGGTTCCTAGGAACATTGAATAAAAAATAAACTTAAAAGGAAAGTCCTTAGAAAGCTAAGCTGAAGGACAAACTATTACAGTCAACCCAGGTATTGAACTCAGGACTGCTGACTTGTATTGCAGAGTGCTACCACTGAGTCACAAGTTAGCCTTGAGGGCCCGTGATCTGAAAATGAATCAATATCCTTAAGACTATAATAAGACTCTAAAAAACCTAAACAGATTAAAGCCAAGCTTCCTGAAAAAAGGAAAAACCTACCCCCTACCAAAGCAGCTGATCGAGGGCTGCACTTACATACAATATTAAATGGGGAGAACTATAATCTGTTTCAATTAAACTAATGGGCACTAAACCTGACAGAGTCTGGTATCTATCTTTGCAACCTTGCAAGCAGAGAATATAGTGCTCTAATCCAGAAAAAAGGCACTGGAACATAAAGCAAATACTATACCATTATTTCCAGACAGACCCAAAGGCTCGGATACTAGGTGAAAGAAAAAGATTTATGAGCCCTGTACAGGTGAAAGGGACAAATCTGAGCTTTAAATACACCCTTGGACTACTAGTCCTTAGGAAGAAAAGCTCCTTAACAACCCAAAAACATTGTTCTGCGTATAGAAAGAGATAAAGTCTGGAATTAGAAATTCTGTCAACAAAACAAGAATCTAATTATAATGTGCTTCTAGAAAGAACTGCTAAATACATACTCTAGCATTAATGAGAGATGACAAAATAAAGCTTTTACACATTAAAACATTATAAAAGGTTTAAAAAATCTCACTGGTAGAATTAAAAGAAAACTGCCCATGAAGACAAAGATAACTCAATAGTCACATTAGCAATAGATATCACTGGAATGAAAATATGATTTCCTTGCAGGAATTAATTTAACTTTCTATCTAAAGGGACAATAAAAGAAGAACAATCTTCCAAAGGGATGTTAGTACATATAGCCAGAATAAAAAATGTCCACAACCACTATGGGAATAACTTACTTTCCAAAGCTTAATAATAGAAGCATGGAAGTGATACACATTCTTAAAGGTCAATTTATTATTGGCCGAATTGAGCCAATTCACCCCGTTTCTGCACGAGCCTTCAGGCTTGTTGGAAACAGGAGTTAAGAAGCAGCGATCTATAGACCGCTGCTCCTTAACTCATACGCCACCTCTGAGGCGGCGTACAGCAATCCACCCGATCCTATACTATCGGGCTGATTGACAGCCCCTGCTAGCGGCCCTGCTAGCTAGCAGTGTATCATGTCCGCCAGACTTTAATAAATTGACCCCCAAAACCTTATAAAAGGAATAAAAGGTACACCTGGTTTAGTCCAATTTCTGGAAATAATCTCAAACTGCAACAGGGACAAAAAAGCACACCAAGGTTGCTGAAGGAAATCCAACCTATTATATCAATATAAACATTTAACACTGGTAGTAAAATGTTTAAATGACCCAGCTTCAAAGGCAGATTTAGAAACAGAATAACAAAAGTCTATAACTGCAGAAAAACTAATAATAAAGTTAAATGCAGAAACATAAAAATAATTGATAATATCCCATCAAAAGAGCTCTTGAAGAAAGTGAAACACTTAACCCTTATGTAAGAAACTCTTAAAAAACCTCCAATTTATAAAATTCTCTAATACAAGAATAGTACATTTTTTTATCCAGACAGCACACTTGTAAAGTGAGGCGTGCGTCAAACTTGTGTCATAAATGATAGAAAAAGGCACCAAAAAGTATGCACACTATTGTGTGTGTGTGTGTATATGTTGCAGACCCAAAAGCCAGCGTGCGTCAAAAAAATGTACGTGTGCGGAAAAAATTACGCACTTAGAAATAAACATATTAACATTTTTAAAAGGGAAAATATCAGATAACACACACATACATATATAGTATATATATATATATATATATATATATATATATTTATACACACACATATATACAGTATATATACACTGTTTCCTGTTTGTGGAGCATGGCTATATGCCGACATGAGATGTTGTTTGTCTTGAAGAAGGCTTCTGTGAAAGCCGAAACGTCAACTATGAAGATTTGTTGTTATTTGAAATAAATACCTTTTTTTTGCATATTCAAAAATCCTGAGAGTGCCCTTCACTCAATAAGAATTGCTCTATATGTTCCTCAAGGACTGCACCCAGGTGTGTGATTGAGAACCAAGGTTGGAGTGCTGGAACACCTGCTATTTCTTATATATATATATATATATATATATATATATATATATATATATATATATATATATATATATATAGATAGATAGATAGATAGATAGATAGATAGATAGATAGATAGATAGATAGATAGATAGATAGATATCTGTTGGATACGGCTCATAGAGTGCCAAATAAATAAAAAAAATATAGTTCTTACCCAAGGGCACTCTGCTACTGGAGGAAGCCAAGACCAGTGCATAACAGCAGAGGAACTGGAATAGGAGTATATCTACAAACCAACAGGCAGAGGCAAAAAAACAAGTCCCTGCAACCGCCATGGCAAGGCATGTGATTAAATCCCCACCAGTGAAATATGTGTCACTTTCAATACTCCAGATACATCCCTCTGACAAGTAACTGTATCCTGAGGGGAAAACAGGCCTCAACTCAATCTAAGATCCCCTCTCTGAAGAATCAAATGCACATCTTCATTCTTCCACCACCTCCAGTGGAGGCAAAGTAAAGATTAAGGTACTGATGAGGTGGGAGGGTTTTTGTAAAGTTCTTGGGGTTTAGGAATCTTAGCCTCCTCCTAGTGGTAGGGAAGAGTCATTCCCAGGAGTAATGGATCATGGACTCTCACCACCTGTATGAAAGAACACACACTCACACATGCCTACCTCAGAGATATTGCGGCTTTGGTTCCAGACCACCACAATAAAGCGAATATAGTAATAAAGTGAGTCACACTTTTATTTTTGCTTCACAGTGCATATAACAGTTATATTTACACAAGTGTAGTCCTTTTAAGTGTGTAATAGTATTATGTAAAAAAAACAAACATATGTATATTCCTTTATTAAAAAATACTTTATTGCTAAAAAATACTAACCATCATCTAAGCCTTCGGTAAGTCATAATTAACATGCCTGAGACTTTTGCTTGCACGCTTTTTACTTTCAACCTGTAATATCAGTGCTAACCTGAGAGCGCTAATGTTTTATCTTGAGTGTAGTTAGCGCTCATGAGCGATATAAAAATTATCACTCCACTTGTAATTTAGGCCTATATTGTCATGTTGAACATTTATGGATTATATCTATTACATGTAAATCTTTATAAAAAAATGTTAGAAAAAGACAGGAAGATAAGGTTTTATATTGGGAGTTATTAAAACAGTTTAGGTGAGGGGGAGAGATAAACCTGTGATAAAGAGAGAGGACAAATGGAAGTTGTTGTTGCTACATTTAAAAATACCAACTTTTTCAGCTCATGGATACACTTTATGGCCTCTCTCCAAAATCTCATCTTATGCCCCTCACCAACCCCACCATAAATACATTTAACAAATGAAAAAAGGATTACGCCTCTTTCTGCTAGTAACGCCCAGATAACAATAGTTTCAGCCTTCACCGGCAGCTGATAACACACATAGAGCAAAAATGTTTTCCCTGACAGTGACCCTTGCATAGTTGGAACACACATAGAGAAGTGATTTGCCCCACCCATAGCAATGGATATAATGGTTTTGGATTCAGTAATAGAAATAGAACATCCACACAGAACAGTGATTTAAAGGGACAGTCAAGTCCAAAAAAACTCTAATTTTTCAAATAGGGCATGTAATTTTAAACAACTTTCCAATTTACTTTTATCAACAATTTTGCGGTGTTCTCTTGGTATTCTAGTTGAAAGCAAACCTAGGAAGGCACATATGAACCCTTGAAGGCCACCTCTATTTTATTTACTTTTCACAGCAGGGGAGAGCAAGCTCATGTAGGCCATATAGGTAACATTGTGATCACGCCCGTGGTTAGTGGCAGACACTGCACTAATTGGCTACAATGCAAGTCAATAGATAATAACTAAAAGTCATGTGATTAGGGGCGGTCAGAAGATGCTTAGATACAAGTTAGTCACAGAATTAAAACGTGTATTAATATAACTGTGTTGGTTATGCAAAACTGGGGAATGGGTAATAAAGGGATTATCTATCTTTTTAAACAACAAAAATTCTGGTGTTGACTGTCCCTTTAACTCTTAAACATTGTGTTAGTAGGTAATGGTACCTACCTGTTCTTTCTTCCGCTTTTGCTCATTCATTTTACCATATTACAACATCTGATATCACTTATTCCCAAAATGAGTAAAGCTACAAACAAATGACATAACATTAGCAATTCATAGTACAATAAGTATTATCACTTACATCTGGCAATGACCACCAACCTATTTGTTAAGTAGATTGCCTCGGTGGCGCTAATATTCTAAACAAACAATCTGTGTAGAAGCTTAACATGAAACCTCAAGCGACACCTCCAATGAAGAATAGAGACTATTTATACAAATGATCAAAAGAAAGTCTCATCAAGTTTTGGATATTTTATTGAGTGTGATTAATTTTATTAGTTTAATTTATTTGAACTAGACATTTTTGTTTTAGCCATATTAATATAACGAGTGCCAGCTGAAAGGATCAACAGATTTTGTAGAGATACATCTGAAAAGCTCATTCTACAATCAACCCCAATTCTACTGCATATGGAGACGTTGGTGAGATGGTCAGTTAATCTCACTTGATGGGAGTGTTCATATCTGTACAATACCTCATACAAAGTCAAACATTACACATACAAAAACACACATTAAAATGAACGTAAATATAAAAGTGATTCAGATAGAGAATGCAATTTAAAGACACTTTTAAATGTATGTCTATAATCAAGCTCTCTTTGTTCTCTTGGTATCCTTTATTCAAAAGCATTCCTAGGTAGGCTTAGGAGCAGCACTGGGAGCTCACTGGTGATAGGTGGCTACACAAATATGCCTCTTGTTATTGCTTATCAGATGTGTTCAGCTTGATCTCATTAGTGCATTGCTGCTCTGAAGCTGAATTTAAACAAGGGTTAAACACACATGTATATGGAAGCAGTAATGCAATAATAAAATGCTCTAATATGTTTTTTTTCTTTTTATGCCCCTTTAACCCATATTAAACCAATAATGTGACTTTGTATTAAAAAATATGAAGGGGACATTAAACTTTAAAATTGTCATCATGTCTATGAAATAGCTCTATTTTAACACATTACAAAAACCTTTGTATAAAATAGCAATTTATTCTAATTTTAAACAGGAAGTACAAATCTGTGCACAACCGTCCCTTTAAAAGATGATGCAATACATTTTAAAATGTCATCTGTTACATACAGGAAATAAAAAATAATGACGTTATGTTCCCAATGAATAGCATTTTTAATGTTCTTTTAGAAAAAAAAAACATAACTGTGTTTTTTTTTTTTTTGTGTAACACTCCATAAGCTTTCAGGCAGTCTATGAACTGTCAAAAATCTAAGTCTCACAATAAATAAATGATTATAGAAATCTGTTCACTGTCCAGAGTATACATGATTCATAACAGGATTATTCAGCACAACAGCCAGTTTGTTATATGTTATACAGAATGCAATCAAGCACAGTAACTTTGCTGTGTAATGTATTGATGTCTGATGCAGACAGCCTAGACCTTTCCTGCAGACCTGCTAAATATTATACCATATTTCAAAGCCTCTGTAATCCAGGCATCATCAAAATCTATTCTTGGTCAGACATTTATGAGATCTTCCGTCAGGAGATATTCCAGCTCACAGTGAGATGTGCCAGATTCAATTATTGTTCTATGACAGATGATGAGAGGAACTGCAGAAGACTTCATAGTTGATGTCAGATAAGAAGCCAATAGCTTAAACTGCTGGCCTTCTCCATTTGTGTCACTTATTTGTTTAAAGGGACAGTGTGCAGTTATTTTTTTTGTTCCCTTTAAATTTAATATATTCTCAATAATCCATATTTCCTTCTGTAATGTAGTAAAGTGTTATTAAACAGTGCTCCTTTAGTAAAAAAACAAATATGCTAAATCAAAGTAAACAAAATTAGTCAGACTGTAAAACTACAAGTTAGTTTTCTTATCTCATGGCAGATAAGAGAACTGACATGGTGGTAACTTAATTTGCATTCTGCCTTTTCTGAGCATGGGCAAAACCATCTTTTTCTCTACTATTCACTGAATAGTAAACCCACTCATGTTACTCTAGAAGATTTATCACATCAAGCTAGATAGGTCTTCCTATAGAGACGCTAGACCCCTTGCAGGGCAGTGACAGGAAGTCATGGACACTGCACAAATGAAGTTAAAAAAAAATATAAATTAAAAGGCAAAATACTTTTAAAATGATGAATTATACATATTGCAATGGTTTCTATTAATTATAACACTCAACTTAGTGTTTTTTTATTACAACAATAAAACTGACTATTTTATATCACTTTAAATTGTTTACAAATAGAGCCTTTTCCTTTATTTTGTCATTTGAAATAGCTTTGTTTGGCTGTTGAATCCCCACCTATAATGAATATTTAATTATTAAACACTGGTTATAGAAAAGCTATGTAAATTAGAAGGTTTAGAAATAATCATGCTCCCAGTGGGTTGTGGGACAGAGAGATAACAAAATATTTAAAAATATTTAAAATATTTAAGTATTAGTCTCACTGTGTATACAGAGATAAGATAAGGAGAATTTTATGTAAATATAGTAAGATAAGCTAATGAGGTCCATAACCCTGGAAACTAAGCCTGTTTCATTGGGTTGCGGTTTCAACTATCAGAGAAAGCTATTAAATATAACAAAATAAACTTAAAGGAATAATTTCCCATACATTTTATACTCTGCAAATGGTAAAATTGTAAACACATTAAGGGAAAATTATACAATACACTGTTCCTTTAATTACTTGAGAATAAGCTAGCAAAATGCAATATTAATAGATTAATATTTTACAATTATAGAACTGCAAGAAAAATAATGTACATTTTTTCAATCTCCATATACTTTGTTCAAAATAGAATGGTCTAGAATGTATTTATTTTTTATTTATTTTTTTTAATAGTTTTTTATTGAGGTTTTGCGTAAAATGTAACATACAATGATAGCCATGCAGTTGTAACGGTAGCAATTCACAAAGTCACTTTGGAGAGCAAACAGAAAAACAAAGCAAAGGAAAACATAGAATGACAAAAAGTAGGCTTAACAAACCTCCATTTTTCAATAACAATAGCTTACGATAATGGCTATTTAGCTAGACGCTTAACAGAGACTTTGTTGTGTGAGTCAAAAGGCATGTGATAGCCCCACTGATGACCACTGATGACCACTTATGGGTCCTGATAATAAGGGTATTTATCAGTGGGTAAACACCGCTCCGAGAGGTGTAGTATAGCTGAGATTGGCTACTATTACTAATGTGGTAATAATGATTTAGTTTGAGAGGAACACTTCATATAAAGAGCATGTGCTTGTGTTATATTTGGGATGGAGGGAGGGAGGGGTAGTCTTAAATACTATAGCTCTGAGTAGAGCCCCAATTGACTAACGGTAGTTAATAATATTCTAGCTATGGGTGTGGTAATAGAAATGCTAGTATAATAGCAGGGTGTTAAAAGTTAGTATGGGTCTGGTATAAAAGCTTTGCTGTACTCAAATAGGGAGTCTAAACAGTAGCATAGAACCTAGGTTATGGTTACGTCACATACTGAGAATCCATACTTAATTAACATCTTGGTCTAATATGGATAACTGAATCTCCCTGAATATAGTGAGCCATATAGGCAATATATATTCTTGTAGTGTACAAATGGCTAATATATATGTGACAAGTATGGTACTAGCTTGGTAAGGGAGGAGTAGACTAAGGGAATTTTGCAGATGGCTTTGCAATAAAGTTAAACTAGGAACTTTATAAATCACACTTAAGCTGTTAACCGGGAATCACTGGGAGCTGGATTCAACACTACACCAAGGTCTACAATAGTGCTATTAAATTGGCTGAACGATAGTAAACACACGATTAATGTGACATCCAGAATATAGCATATAAACACAAGCAGACAGCAATATTATACATTGGAAGCAGTTACATAGAGGAAAAGTAATCTAAAATAATCTAAATGGGGGCGTAGTAGCTTATTCCATTTCACATCTTTCTGTAGATGGTTAGAGTCTAAATACTGCACGTTTAGGAATTTTGTTAGTCAGGGGCATATGACTCACTCTATAATCAGTCATTACTAATATTGGATAGTGGAGTACATGTATATTGATAGCCTAGTGTTAATGCCTTGCATGGCAGACAAAAGGGTTATAACATTACTAGAATTGTAGCCCCTCTAAGTGATTTTGGCATTTTAAGCGGTCTTATAAGACTATAAATGGTATTTTTGGGCCTGGTGTAGGAGAATCAATTCCAGAACTTAGACAGCTCATTTTACCTAATTGGGGCTGTATCATATTCATGTAAAAGCACTATGGATTTGTATAGAGTTGGACATTCACACACAAGTATGTGGGTGCATTTCCCTAGATAGAGCAGATCAGGATGTTGGTAGAGTGCTCAAAAACCAGTGCGGCTGAATAATAGAAAAACAAACAAAGCTCAACATCTGATACAACCCTCCTGGGTAGTGCATGCTGGACTGGGGGCCACGGCCAGGTCCCAGGTAAGTATAATACAAAGTTCACGTCCACATGATTAAGGGCGTGTGAGCCCGAAACGTCGCTTTTGTTTTTTGCTTGTCTGTATGCATCATTAAAAGTTTTCCTAAATCAATAAGTGCTGTGGACGTGAACTTTGTTAAAAACCAGTGCGGAGCACTAAACATACTATAGGTCCCAAAAGAGGAGATCAGGCTTAAAAAACAATATGAGAGACTGCACAATAACTATGCTTACGTAAATTTTTAAAGTAGCATTAGGTTAATTCCTGACACAGGATACATTACAAGTTAAAGTTCAAATTTAAGAAAGAGAAATACCCAAATCAAAACTACAGTATTATAAACTACATAACAGGTTAAACATAACAACTGGGATAGCGATGCTGTGTGAAGAATATTTCACATCTCGCCTGATTTAAGCAGGTAATGATCTTATCCCACACCAATTAGGATAAAAGAAATTGGAGCAATTATACTCTTCTGTAGCAAAACTGTTCCCTTGTTGGATTGTAGGACCTCAAGTTCTGGGAAATATCTATATACATCTAGTCGTAAGTATTCCAAGAGTACCCCAACTTGAGCCGCCTTTTCAGATATGGTACTGCAATGGACGATAACTGACTTGTGTCACTTTCATGCTGCGCTCCATCCTGGAGTATCATGGGGTCCAACATTAGGTGGTAGAGGGGACTCAGGCAGCACTCAAGTGGGTCGGCCGCATCCCTCCAAAGAGTCACTGAGAGTGAGTAAGTCTCTGGCACCTGACCAGACACGACAAACCGAGTGAAAGTTAGGCAGCCGCTCCAGATTTACAAGTGATGTGATGGCGTTCTGCTCTGATGATTTGTCTAGGGGCGTTGTAGCAATGACTGAACCAACTGGGTCCCGTTCTGACTTAGGTAGGATGATCATGGGCTTGGGCTTCTCTGGAAGCTCTCTCTCTCTCTAAGTATACTTCTGTTAGCCATATATCAGAACTCTATTGGATGAGTATTTTGTTCAGCTGTATCCCTAGACATCTGGACATGAGCCGGTGCAGAAGGCTTCGGTCCTGCGACTTCCACCCGAGAGTCTTCCTGGCCACTATGTTGTATAAGGAGTGTTAGCTCATCAAAGCTGCAACATATTTGTTGCTAAAAATTGCACATCAGGTTGTGTAGGGCTTTATGAAGGTCCTCTCTATTGGAAATAGCCATACCAAACTTGATTACCCCCGATCTCGGGGGGGAGGGATGTTTGTGTTCGTAGTAGGCCTCTAGTATTTCTTCTACCATGATCTGGCCTGGAAGATCATTAACGCATTAATATTCATATGTATCTGCTCTGTCTGGAGTTAAAAGACCAAAGGAAGTCTCGTTGATTCTGGATTCTGTTGAATTTAGCTGATATTTTGCAGATTATTTGTATCACTTCCAGAGCCGACTTATCATGGCCGTTGGTTAGGCACGCCCCCTAAAATGTATTTTTTTATTATTATTATTCTGTTCTTTTTTGTAAGGGACAAACTACACATACCTCTAAGCTGCTTTTAAAGGAAAATAAAATAGTGCAAAAATAAAACTCTCTAATGTGTATATACGTATGTGTTTAAAATTGCAGTAAAGTCGGGCGGAGTCTGGCCGCGCAGGAAGATGGCCGCAGAATAAGTTGGCTCCGTTGCTACAAGACCTGCAGGCTCAAAAGATGAGCATATGACCTACTAATATCATCTCACAACCCTGAAAGGACCTTTGCGCTAAGGTGGGGAACCCACAGATATACTCAGATCCCAACTGTTAGCAGCCGCAATCTAGTTTCCAATGATCTGCTGCGCACGAGGCCTTGTGCGGTCACCATTACAACTTACCCGTCAGCTCTTCCATTTGCTCTCTGCAGGGACTTCAGGGCACCACTTTACATTGACAGGGCCTGCTGCTGAGAACGAAGCACCCTCCCAGACGGATAGCAAGCGCTGCATATCTGCGCATCGGCCCGTGTAACTCACCGGGAGACCGCAGGAGTTTCTTGCATCAGGGGGCGGGGGCATCAGGAGAAGCTCAGTCTGCATCTGTACCGCATGGTAGCGAACATACATCACAGACGAAACTGCTCCGTTTCATCCTCGGCTGCCTGCATGAGGTAATCAGCTGGCCTGTAATCCACTCCTTGGGCCCAAATAATTGTGTACAGCCCTTAACGTGCAGGCCTGGCAACGCATCCTGAAAGGGTAAAACTAAGGTCATTTTTACTCAGGCCCTACCTAAAAACAGAATTTATGCTTACCTGATAAATTACTTTCTCCAGCGGTGTGTCCGGTCCACGGCGTCATCCTTACTTGTGGGATATCTCTTCCCCAACAGGAAATGGCAAAGAGTCCCAGCAAAGCTGGCCATATAGTCCCTCCTATGCACCGCCCACCCCAGTCATTCGACCGACGGACAGGAGGAAAAATATAGGAGAAACCATATGGTACCGTGGTGAATGTAGTTAGAGAAAATAATTCATCAGACCTGATTAAAAAACCAGGGCGGGCCGTGGACCGGACACACCGTTGGAGAAAGTAATTTATCAGGTAAGCATAAATTCTATTTTCTCCAACATTGGTGTGTCCGGTCCACTGCGTCATCCTTACTTGTGGGAACCAATACCAAAGCTTTAGGACACGGATGAAGGGAGGGAGCAAATCAGGTTACCAAAACGGAAGGCACCACGGCTTGCAAAACCTTTCTCCTAAAAATAGCCTCCAAAGAAGCAAAAGTATCAAATTTGTAAAATCTGGCAAAAGTGTGCAGTGAAGACCAAGTCGCTGCCTTACATATCTGGTCAACAGAAGCCTCGTTCTTGAAGGCCCATGTGGAAGCCACAGCCCTAGTGGAGTGAGCTGTGATTCTTTCAGGAGGCTGCCGTCCGGCAGTCTCATAAGCCAATCGGATGATGCTTTTAAGCCAAAAGGAAAGAGAGGTAGAAGTCGCTTTTTGACCTCTCCTTTTACCAGAATAAACAACAAACAAAGAAGATGTTTGTCTGAAATCTTTTGTAGCCTCTAAATAGAATTTTAGAGCACGGACTACGTCCAAATTGTGTAACAAACGTTCCTTCTTTGAAACTGGATTCGGACACAAAGAAGGTACAACTATCTCCTGGTTAATATTTTTGTTAGAAACAACCTTTGGAAGAAAACCAGGCTTAGTACGCAAAACCACCTTATCTGCATGGAACACCAGATAGGGCGGAGAACACTGCAGAGCAGATAACTCAGAAACTCTTCTAGCAGAAGAAATAGCAACCAAAAACAAAACTTTCCAAGATAGTAACTTAATATCTATGGAATGTAAAGGTTCAAACGGAACCCCTTGAAGAACTGAAATAACTAGATTTAGACTCCAGGGAGGAGTCAAAGGTCTGTAAACAGGCTTGATCCTAACCAGAGCCTGAACAAATGCTTGAACATCTGGCACAGCTGCCAGTCTTTTGTGTAGTAAGACAGATAAAGCAGAGATCTGTCCCTTTAGAGAACTTGCAGATAATCCTTTCTCCAAACCTTCTTGTAGAAAGGAGAGAATCCTAGGAATTTTTATCTTATTCCATGGGAATCCTTTGGATTCACACCAACAGATATATCTTTTCCATATCTTATGGTAAATCTTTCTAGTTACCGGTATTCTGGCCTGAACCAGAGTATCTATCACGGAATCTGAAAACCCACGCTTCGATAGAATCAAGCGTTCAATCTCCAAGCCGTCAGCTGGAGGAAAACCAGATTTGGATGTTCGAATGGACCCTGAACAAGAAGGTCCTGTCTCAAAGGTAGCTTCCATGGTGGAACCGATGACATATTCACCAGGTCTGCATACCAAGTCCTGCGTGGCCACGCAGGAGCTATCAAGATCACCGAGGCCCTCTCCTGATTGATCCTGGCTACCAGCCTGGGAATGAGAGGAAACGGTGGAAATACATAAGCTAGGTTGAAGGTCCAAGGGGCTACTAGTGCATCTACAAGAGTCGCCTTGGGATCCCTGGATCTGGACCCGTAGCAAGGAACCTTGAAGTTCTGACGAGACGCCATCAGATCCATGTCTAGAATGCCCCATATTGAGTTATTTGGGCAAAGATCTCCGGGTGGAGTTCCCACTCCCCCGGATGGAATGTCTGACGACTCAGATAATCCGCCTCCCAGTTTTCCACACCTGGGATGTGGATCGCAGACAGGTGGCAGGAGTGATCCTCTGCCCATTGAATTATTTTGGTCACTTCTTTCATCGCCAGGGAACTCCTTGTTCCCCCCTGATGATTGATATACGCAACGGTCGTCATGTTGTCTGATTGGAATCTTATGAATCTGGCCTTTGCTAGTTGAGGCCAAGTCCTGAGAGCATTGAATATCGCTCTCAGTTCCAGAATGTTTATCGGGAGAAGAGACTCTTCCCGAGACCATAGACCCTGAGCTTTCAGGGATTCCCAGACCGCGCCCCAGCCCACTAGACTGGCGTCGGTCGTGACAATGACCCACTCTGGTCTGCGGAAGCTCATTCCCTGGGATAGATTGTCCAGGGTCAGCCACCAACGGAGTGAATCTCTGGTCTTCTGATCTACTTGAATCATTGGAGACAAGTCTGTATAGTCCCCATTCCACTGTTTGAGCATGCACAGTTGTAATGGTCTTAGATGAATTTGTGCAAAAGGAACTATGTGCATTGCTGCAACCATCAACCCTACTACTTCCATGCACTGCGCTATGGAAGGACGAGGAACAGAATGAAGAACTTGACAAGTGCTTAGAAGTTTTGACTTTCTGACCTCTGTCAGAAAAATCCTCATTTCTAAGGAATCTATTATTGTTCCCAAGAAGGGAACTCTTGTTGACGGAGACAGAGAACTTTTTTCTATGTTCACCTTCCATCCGTGTGATCTGAGAAAGGCCAGAACGATGTCTGTATGAGCCTTTGCTTTTGACAGGGACGACGCTTGTATTAGAATGTCGTCCAAGTAAGGTACTACTGCAATGCCCCTCGGTCTTAGAACCGCTAGAAGGGACCCTAGTACCTTTGTGAAAATCCTTGGAGCAGTGGCTAACCCGAATGGGAGGGCCGCAAACTGGTAATGCTTGTCCAGAAAAGCGAACCTTAGGAACTGATGATGTTCTTTGTGGATAGAAATATGTAGGTACGCATCCTTTAGATCCACGGTAGTCATAAATTGACTTTCCTGGATAGTGGGTAGAATCGTTCGAATGGTTTCCATCTTGAACGATGGTACCCTGAGAAATTTGTTTAGGATCTTCAAATCCAAAATTGGTCTGAAAGTTCCCTCTTTTTTGGGAACTACGAACAGATTGGAATAAAATCCCATTCCTTGTTCCTTTATTGGAACTGGGTGTATCACTCCCATCTTTAACAGGTCTTCTACACAATGTAAGAACGCCTGTCTCTTTATTTGGTTTGAGGATAAGTGAGACATGTGGAACCTTCCCCTTGGGGGTAGTTCCCTGAATTCCAGGAGATAACCCTGAGAAACTATTTCTAGCGCCCAGGGATCCTGAACATCTCTTGCCCAAGCCTGAGCAAAGAGAGAGAGTCTGCCCCCCACCAGATCCGGTCCCGGATCGGGGGCTACTCCTTCATGCTGTTTTGTTAGCAGCGGCAGGCTTCTTGGCCTGCTTACCCTTGTTCCAGCCTTGCATCGGTTTCCAGGCTGGTTTGGGTTGTGAGGCATTACCCTCTTGCTTAGAGGATGCAGAATTAGAGGCCGGTCCGTTCCTGAAATTGCGAAAGGAACGAAAATTAGACTTATTCTTGGCCTTGAAAGGCCTATCTTGTGGAAGGGCGTGGCCCTTTCCCCCAGTGATGTCTGAAATAATCTCTTTCAATTCTGGTCCAAATAGAGTTTTACCTTTGAAAGGGATGTTAAGCAATTTTGTCTTGGATGATACATCCGCTGACCAAGACTTTAGCCAAAGCACTCTGCAAACCCTGAATTTTTCGCCGCTAATCTAGCTAATTGCAAAGCGGCATCTAAAATAAAAGAGTTAGCCAACTTAAGTGCGTGAACTCTGTCCATAACCTCCTCATATGGAGTCTCTCTACTAAGCGAGTTTTCTAGTTCCTCGAACCAGAACCACGCTGCTGTAGTGACAGGAACAATGCACGAAATGGGTTGTAGAAGGTAACCTTGCTGTACAAAAATCTTTTTAAGCAAACCCTCCAATTTTTTATCCATAGGATCTTTGAAAGCACAACTATCCTCGATAGGAATAGTAGTGCGTTTGTTTAGAGTAGAAACTGCCCCCTCGACCTTAGGGACTGTCTGCCATAAGTCCTTTCTGGGGTCGACCATAGGAAATAATTTCTTAAATATAGGGGGGGGGGGGGACAAAAGGTATGCCGGGCTTTTCCCACTCCTTATTCACTATGTCCGCCACCCGCTTGGGTATAGGAAAAGCGTCGGGGTGCACCGGAACCTCTAGGAACTTGTCCATCTTGCATAATTTCTCTGGAATGACCAAGTTGTCACAATCATCCAGAGTAGATAACACCTCCTTAAGCAGTGCGCGGAGATGTTCTAATTTAAATTTAAATGTCACAACATCAGGTTCAGCTTGTTGAGAAATTTTTCCTGAATCTGAAATTTCCCCATCTGACAAAACCTCCCTTATGGCCCCTTCAGATTGGTGTGAGGGTATGACAGAACAATTATCATCAGCGCCCTCCTGCTCTTCAGTGTTTAAAACAGAGCAATCGCGCTTTCTCTGATAAGTAGGCATTTTGGATAAAATATTTGCTATGGAGTTATCCATTACAGCCGTTAATTGTTGCATGGTAATAAGCATTGGCGCGCTAGATGTACTAGGGGCCTCCTGTGTGGGCAAAACTGGTGTAGACAACAGTAGGAGATGATGTAGTATCATGTTTACTCCCCTCATCTGAGGAATCATCTTGGGCAATTTCATTATCTGTGGCAGTACTGTCCTTACTTTGTTTGGACGCTATGACACAATTATCACACAAATTTAAATGGGGAGACACACTGGCTTTCATACATATAGAACATAGCTTATCCGAAGGCACAGACATGTTAAACAGGCTTAAACTTGTCAATAAAGCACAAAAAACGTTTTAAAACAAAACCGTTACTGTCTCTTTAAATTTTAAACAGAAAACACTTTATTACTGAATATGTGAAAAAGTATGAAGGAATTGTTCAAAAATTACCAAAATTTCACCACAGTGTCTTAAAGCATTAAGAGTATTGCACACCAAATTTCAGAGCTTTAACCCGTTTACAAATTTAACCCCTATACAGTCCCAGCTATAGCCTTTGCTGAGACCTAACCAAGCCCAGAGGGGAATACGATACCAATTGACGCCTTCTAGAAACTTTTCCAGCAACTTTCAGATCCTCACACATGCATCTGCATGCCCTGCTCTCAAAAAACAACTGCGCAGTAATGGCGCGAAAATGAGGCTCAGCCTACAACTAGGAAGGCCCCCTGACTGGAAAAGGTGTCTAACATAGTGCCTGCCGTTTAATAAACGTTCCCCAAGTTTATAAATGGGAATTGTCAGCATAAATATGAATAAAATGCCCAAATAAAGCAATCGATTTAGCCCATAAAAATGTCTACCAGTTTTATAGCCCATATTAAGCCCTTTATTCTGTTTGTTTGACTAAGAAAATGGCTTACCGGTCCCCATGAGGGGAAATGACAGCCTTCCAGCATTACATGGTCTTGTTAGAAATATGGCTAGTCATACCTTAAGCAGAAAAGTCTGCTAACTGTTTCCCCCAACTGAAGTTACTTCATCTCAACAGTCCTATGTGGAAACAGCAATCGATTTTAGTCATCTTCCTCTCACAAACAGAAATCTTCATCCTTTTCTGTTTCAGAGTAAATAGTACATACCAGCACTATTTTAAAATAACAAACACTTGATAGAAGAATAAAAACTACATTTAAACACCAAAAAACTCTTAACCATCTCCGTGGAGATGTTGCCTGTGCAACGGCAAAGAGAATGACTGGGGTGGGCGGAGCCTAGGAGGGACTATATGGCCAGCTTTGCTGGGACTCTTTGCCATTTCCTGTTGGGGAAGAGATATCCCACAAGTAAGGATGACGCCGTGGACCGGACACACCAATGTTGGAGAAAATATTGATACTCACGATCTCCTCAGCTTATCAAAAGTTAACATATATCCTTTGACAGAGTGCATCCCATAGTTTATTGATCGCTGTGCTTTGTCTTTTCCTTCTTATCCTTTTGGGGGCAAAAAAGGTATATATATTTAGCATGCCCCTGAAACGGAGCAAGCACTGAATAACACAGAAGTAGCAATATAAAGCACCCCCTATAGCATACTTGGGTACAGATATACATGAGGAACGACATGCCACTAAAAAGGTTACCCAGAATGGATAAACAAAGCAAGTCAGCTACTATGACCCAATATCTTAAAGTACAGGACACTGTTCTAGAAGATAATATAGATCACTTGGAAAAAGACATTTCATCACAGACACCAGACCCTCAGCGCCAGCAGGTCACTGGCCTCACAAGGGAGGACCTAAAAAAGCTTTCCTCTAAGGACGATATTAAAGAAGTCCTGAAGGAGGTAAAGGGTCTTTTTGGTGAGATACGTAAGGACATTAATAAAGTTGCTAGGCGTGTAACTAGCTTGGAGGAAGCACATGAAACCTTATATAATGATGTTCAGGACGTCAACAAACAAACACAACAGCAGGAAAATATAATATACAATTTAATGGAAAAGGTTGAGGACTTGGACAACCGCAATAGGCGGAATAATATGAGAATTAGGGGGGTCCCTGAAGCAATTAGCCCAGCAGCTCTAAATGGCTATTTACAGGACCTATTTTGAACAATAAAAAGAACGCCGAATTCTCCTGACGTCATTTTGGAGAGAGCACACAGGGCCCTGAGGCCAAAACCCACTGGCAAGGCTCCCCCAAGAGACATAATCATGAAAGTTCTCAATTTTGCAGAAAAAGAAGACATCATGCGCTGCGCCAGGACAAAGGCGCCACTCACCCATGCAGGAATTAATATTTCCATTTTTTCGGACATCAGTCCAACCACATTACAGAAACGCAGGGACCTTAAATTAATTACAGATGTCTTGAGAGCTAATCGGATTACCTACAGATGGGGCTTTCCTGTGAGTATAATAGTCATCAAGGGTGGCCAAACAGCAACGTTTCGCAATTTGGATGACTTGCCTAGCTTTTGCAACACCTTGGGGGTGGTGATACCCGACCCCTCTCTTCAACCTGAACGGATGGCTGTGGTCAAGCATATAAATCCTGAGATACAGCTACCCAAGGATGACTGACATCATTACTGGCTGTTTGTATTGAGGACTAGAGACTTGTGCTGAGATGCTTCACACTTCCTGAAAGATTGGCCTAGTTGATAAGTATATATGTCTACTATGTCTGATTACTCAAAATGTTGTTGTCTTTTATGCTGTTATGTTTTTTTATGTGTCATTGGGTTAAATGTATGCACTCACTTAGCTATCCTCCACCTGAAGGGACTGGGTGAGATCTAGTCTCTTCTACCCATTGGGGGGATACTTCCTGTTTACCTAGCAGGCTGAGACGTGGGGTTGACATGTACATTTAAACATGCTAAGTTACCTTCTCACGATTCACAGCAGGTATTACTGGTTGCACAACAACTATACCATGTGGGTTTATTCCATACACATAGAGGGATTATGCTCTTATGTAGTGATAGAAGGGTGTAACTGAAAGCATTACAATTATAGTGTTGGTACACATATATGTTGTGACATGGGATATACCACTAATCTTTTGTATGTATTTCTTGGAGGACCCATCATTACAAAGGGGGACTCCCCCTAGTTACCCATTGCTGTAGGGCAATTGTTACTTTAGCTCGCTCCCCCTTCTGGGTGGGTGGGCACACTCTACTTCACCTTAGCCCAGCGCACATTGATAGCCAATAAGTACACTCCTAGAAGAAAATAGAACCTCCCCAATATAATCAATATCCCCACCCCCTGGGTCCAATCCTAATTTACTGACAGGCTACTTGCTCTAAGAGTTTTTCACCACATAGTTAATATACCCTCCATTGATCCTGCAAGTCTTTAGCTCGACCCCTACATTGCTCTCTTATTCTTTCTTTACTTCACTTCTCTTTCTATCAGTTACTCTTATTTATAACACATACTTTCTTATTCCTTGCTCCCCTTCCCCCCTCTTCTTCCTCCCGCTGCCCATACCTACCGCATCCTACGGACGCGAAGCTGATCAAAATATACATCTTCTTTCTAATATCTCCTAGTTTCTCTCTCTCCCCTGCCCCCTCCCTTTTTTTTCCTTTTCCTTTTTTTTTTTTTATTCCCCTCCAGTATTTACCCCTCCCTGCCTTCCTCTTTATATCCCGGCTGCACCTTGTGACACATAATGACTTCCCAAACACAAAAAAAATTATTTTATAACATTGAATGTCAAGGGCCTTAACCAACCAGAAAAGAGAGCCATAGCACTTAGGGAATTTAAAAGGCTCAGGGGGGATATTGTTCTAATACAAGAAACCCACTTTAAAAAAGGGAAAGAACCTAAATGACCTTCTTTGATATACCCCACCATGTTCTTTTCATGTGGAGTTGGAATTCTTATTAATAAGAACATACCATTCCAATTGTTACATACTGAAAGAGATCACGATGGCAGGCAGCTGATACTTGTTGGTCTGCTTTTTGGCAGACCGGTTACAATAGTTAATGTATATGCGCCTAACTCAGCACAACATGCATTTATTCGAGGAATAGCCAACACCACACTAGACTGTAAAAAAGGCTCTCTAATCTTGGGAGGGGATCTTAATGTACCCCTGGACCCTGGTATAGACACCTCTGGGGGAACCTCAACAATACCTAGGAAGCAGATCAGGAATATCGTCAATTGCCTTCGGAGTTTAGCTGTGCATGATACCTGGCGCACCTTCCACCCCAGAGAAAGGGATTACACCTTTTTTTCCCATCCCCATCAAGCCTACTCTCGGCTTGACTACTTTCTGCTAGACCCCCCGAGTCTGTCACATGTGCAATCGGTTGAAATCCTACCTATAACTTGGTCGGACCATGCCCCGGTGCTATGCACCTTGGGGTGGCCCGAGACACCAACTATACCATTCCAGTGGCGACTGGATGATACACTTTTAAATGACCCATTATTCAAAACAGCTATTGACAAATCTCTGACAGAATACTTTCAATTAAACTCTACTGACAAATTACCGCATGCAACTATATGGGAAGCACACAAATGCGTTATCAGGGGCGACTTCATCAAACATAAAGCATGTCTACGAAAAAGATTTAGAATGCAATATCAACTACTAATAGATGAGGTCAGTACAGCAGAGCGCCTTCACAAACAAGACCCGACTAGCATACCCCTTACTTTGCACAACAAATCAGGCCAAGTCTGTGAGGACAGTCTGCAAATTGCAGACTTATTTAAAAACTACTATTCCACTCTCTATAATTTACAAAAGGAACAACATAACACTTCCCCTGTGAAACTCAGCGGTAACGACTAAGAGTTGACTCGTTACCTCTCTCTTCCTGCCCTCCCCAGGCTTGAGGACGCTGACTCCTGTGCGCTAAGCGACCCTTTTACAGTCAAAGAAATAACTGATGCTATTAAGGACCTACCAGTAGGCAAAAGTCCGGGTCCAGACGGGTATGGTAACAAGTACTACAAGACATACATACATATACTCGCACCTCAACTTACTGGTCTATTCAACTCAATACAAGCATGCTGGAAGCACATATTACGGTGCTCCCTAAACCAGGGAAGCCCCTCACCAAGCCAGAGAGTTACCGGCCCATCTCCCTCTTGAACTCGGATGTGAAGATATATGCCAAGGTGTTGGCTAACAGGCTTAATCCCCTATTAAAACAATTAGTTCATACGGACCAAGTGGGTTTTATGATGGGGAGGGAAGCTAGGGATAATACCCTCAAAGTTACCCAACTGATCTCATATTCCAAAAATAATCAAATCCCGCTAGCGATAATATCTACCGATGCCGAAAAGGCTTTTGACAGGGTGGACTGGGAGTTTCTCAGGGCCACCCTGTCATCCATGAACCTAGGGGATAAATTTATCGGAAAAATCTTTGCCCTGTATTCATGCCCCATGGCTAGAGTTAAGGTTAATAACCTCCTCTCAGACCCATTTCAGATTCGTAACGGCACACGTCAGGGATGTCCCTTATCACCCCTACTATTCGCCCTTTCCATTGAAGTCTTGGCACACAAAATTAGATATAACCACAGGAGAAGTGGACCGAGCGCTACACCCAGGGCCTTAAGCTTACTAACTATATAGCCTCCTAGTAGGCTAACAATACAAAAGTTAAAATGGGGAGAGAGTAAGCGCTAAAAAGCTTAAAAGGCTAGTAAAAGGTACATTTTAATACATATAAAAATTTACAAATGGCAATCAGACGCATGGATCCATGTCTGACTTAACAAAAAAAAAAATATATATATATAATAAACAAATCTAAAAATATCTAAAAATATCCAATGGAGTATAGCATGTGACGCTGACTTAGTGAGCCAGTGATGAGGAGTTAGGACATGTACATTCAATAATATAAACAACCTAAGTGAGTGATTGAGTGCACACAATAGCTTTCAACAAAGAAAAATAGCATTCACAAAAAATAGTGTTCACAAAAATTGGCGTACATAAAAAATGTTCAAATGTTCAACCGGTTATATGTAAGTGAATCCAGTAGTGTTTCCTCCAAAGTGACGTGTAGAAATATAACGTGAAGTCAATAATAGTAGAATGTAAACGTTGAGTGGGTCAAATTATTGTGGTTCAGCTGCTAAATTAAAAAATTGTAAATCCGTGAGGTGTATAAAAATAAAAATAACTTGTGAAAAAATCACTGTGGAAAACTTGAATTCAAATGATAAACAAAGGTCAAAAATCAAAAGACAAAAATATCAAAAGACAAAAATAGAAAATCAGTGATAATATTAAAAAGCACTAAAGATCTAGTGAAAACAAATCCTTAATTCAGATGTTAAAAATCCTTGGTAAGATCCATAACAAACAAATACATCGATAAAAAACCTAAAAGGGAACAAAAGAGAAACAAATAGTGCAACACTGTATATGATATATAATATAGGTAATTAAAACCAAGCTCACCAGTATGCCAACGCGTTTCGGCCTAGACTAGGCCTTTTTCTTTGTTATGGATCTTACCAAGGATTTTTAACATCTGAATTAAGGATTTGTTTTCACTAGATCTTTAGTGCTTTTTAATATTATCACTGATTTTCTATTTTTGTCTTTTGATATTTTTGTCTTTTGATTTTTGACCTTTGTTTATCATTTGAATTCAAGTTTTCCACAGTGATTTTTTCACAAGTTATTTTTATTTTTATACACCTCACGGATTTACAATTTTTTAATTTAGCAGCTGAACCACAATAATTTGACCCACTCAACGTTTACATTCTACTATTATTGACTTCACGTTATATTTCTACACGTCACTTTGGAGGAAACACTACTGGATTCACTTACATATAACCGGTTGAACATTTGAACATTTTTTATGTACGCCAATTTTTGTGAACACTATTTTTTGTGAATGCTATTTTTCTTTGTTGAAAGCTATTGTGTGCACTCAATCACTCACTTAGGTTGTTTATATTATTGAATGTACATGTCCTAACTCCTCATCACTGGCTCACTAAGTCAGCGTCACATGCTATACTCCATTGGATATTTTTAGATATTTTTAGATTTGTTTATTATATATATATTTTTTTTTTTTGTTAAGTCAGACATGGATCCATGCGTCTGATTGCCATTTGTAAATTTTTATATGTATTAAAATGTACCTTTTACTAGCCTTCTAAGCTTTTTAGCGCTTACTCTCTCCCCATTTTAAAATTAGATATAACCAACAGATACGGGGCATCACAGGACACCACACAGAATACAAAGCGGCTCTATACGCCGTCGATGTATTATTGACTTTGACTGATATAGATAGTTCCATTCCCTCTTTGCTTAGCAAATTCAAAACATATGGCAGGTTCTCAAATTTTCGCCTTAACCTTACCAAATCTAAACTACTTAATGTGTCCATACCCCATAACACAATGGCAAATGTCTCCTCTTACTGCCCTCTAAAGATTCAATCCCAAAAAATTAAGTATCTAGGTATTTACCTTTTGGCAAACTCATTAGAGATGATTGAGGCTAACTACACTTGTTCAAAGCGAAATTATGAATGACCTTTCCAGATGGAACGGTAAACCCTTCTCCTGGTTTGGCAGGATACAAATATTAAAAATTAATGTCCTACATCACATCCTTTATCTCCTTCAGACAGTACCTCTACCACTGCCATATCAATATCTCATTAAACTACAATCAAAGGTGGAGGCATTTTGTGTAGAATAAAACTAGACCCAGAGTCCAAAGGAAAACCCTCTACCTTCCTAGGGAAAGAGGAGGCTTGGGTGTCCCAGACCTAACCCGCTACAGAACAGCCACCCTTTTACAATGCATCCCGGAGTGGTGCTCCCAATCTGATCAAAAACAGTGGATCCGCCTAGATTCAGATATTCTGAGAGCCAAAAATGTGGGTGCGCTTGCATGGCTCACAACACAAAACAGGCCATCTCTGATTAAAATGTACCCACTCTTAAGTGAATTGTTCACCCAATGGGACAAACTACTGAACACCACATCACATATAGCTTCCATTCCCTCTCCCTTAACACCTTTTAAAGGGAACCCTGAGATCCCTTTGTTTAGACGTTTCCACCCCGACATAGCACCTACCCATATTCGGAGTAGAGCTGTCGGCTCTTTGATTGGGGGGGGGCAGCGTGATTCCACAAAATGAACTGGTGGGATTGGAGGGTTCCGTGTTCTCTTCCTGGTTTTCATACGCCCAGGTAGCCCACTTTGTACACTCACATACTAAAAGATCCTCCCTGACTAAGCAAATAACACCCTTTGAAAGCCTTTGCATGCTGGAACATCTTGCACGACACATGCTGTCCAAAATTTACAAACTGCTGATGCCCAACAACTCCATGCCTTCCTACGTACATAAATGGCATACAGACTTGAATACAATTATAGATCCAAAAGAATGGGGGACAATCTTTTACATGCATAAAACATCTTCAATTTCTGCTAATATACAAGAAATGAATTTCAAATTCATCTCACGTTGTTATCTGACTCCCACCAGGATAAGGCAAATTTATAAAAGAACAGACGGGAGGTGTTGGAGGGGTTGTGGAGGGGAGGCTGACCTTTTGCACATATGGTGGAGCTGTGACAGAATTGTCCCGTTTTGGAATGAGATTCTTACCTTTATCAAACATACATTTTCAATTTCTTTACCCCTGAGTCCAGAGATTATGCTTTTCCACCAATTGCCCAAAATAGAGGAGGCTCTGCTCCAGTTGCTTCTTATAAACTTTTTAAATAGTGCAAAGGTACTTATCCCCCAGAGGTGGAGGTTGACTTTGATCCCCACATTAGATCAATGGAAGGCCCAGGTCACAAACACTTTAAACCTGGATAGAGGCCACTACTGGGAAATTGGTAAAGCTGTAACACACGAGCTTATGTTGGCAAAATGGGATGCGGCCATACATGGATGATTGACATACATGGGAATGTGATGCTTGATGCAACCGGACCTGGTGATCACTATTCAACAGCTATTAAGCATATGGGCCACGGGATATTCTTGTTTACTGTTTCTGTTTATAATGTCTTGGGGACTGATAAGTCCCATTCTGATCCTATAACGTTGTTTACATTCTGTTTTAGATAACTTTGTTGTTAAAAAAAAGAAAATAATAGAGCTCACGTGGACTTACAGTGTAACTATTCTACCTCTGAGATGAGGGTTATGTACTAGTTTTCTGTTAGAATACATCTGCGCTGTATGACTCACTACTGTTGTATCATTTTGAATTATACCTCAATAAAGCTCTTTTGAAAACAATAAAAACAAAACAAATTGCAGTAAAGTCAGAATTAAACTAATTTTAAACAGATTTCCAATTTACTTCTATTATCAAATTTTTCTTTTTCTTGGTATACTTTGTTGAACAAGCAGCAATGCACTGGGAGCTAGCTGAACACATCAGGTAAGCCTATGACAGGAGACATATACTGTATGTGCAGCCTCCAATCAGCAGCTAGCTCTCAGCAGTGCATTGCTGCTCCTTCAGCAAAGGATACCAAGAGAATAAATCAAATTTCATAACATAAGTAAACTGGAAAGTTGCTTAAAATTGCAAGCTCTATATAAAAAATGAAAAGAAAAAAAAATTGGATTTCATGTCTCTTTAAACAATACAAAGAGATTAAAACATAATTCAAGACAACTACAGAGCACAAATGCCCCACTGGGAGCTAGCTGAACACAGGTGAGCGATGACAAGAGGCATATGCACGTACTAGGCATGTGCATTTGGCAGTTTTGTTAGCTATCAGATGATAAAGAAGGCAGCCGCACATAGCATTCAGCTTTTTTGGAGCTGGATTTCTTGTTGTGAAAGTGCAACCCACTAAGGTATGGATTTGCACAGATAAATAAAATGAGGCAAATGCCAGAAGTAGTTGTCTTCTTCCTCATTCTTCAGCTAACAAAAATGCTGAATGCACATGCCTAGTATGTAGCCACCAATCAGCAGCTAGCACCCAGTAGTACATTGCTGCTCCTGAGCCTACCTAGGTATGTTTTCAACAAAGGTTACCAAGATAGCAAAGTAAATTTGATCATAGAAAACCTCTTAATATTGCATGCTCTGTCTAAAGTATGAACGCTTCATTTTGACTGTATGTCCCTTTCATAAAAAAAAAACAATGACATTGCGGCAAAAGTTAAAAACTATTTAAACTTTTTTTTTAAAAATAATGTATTAGTCTTTTATAAATAAATACGTATTCTACACATTCTATAAGAACAAACCACTTTACAAAGAGATATGTAAAATATTTACAATACAAAATGAATGTAAATTAGATACCTGCACCAATATAGAACCAAGTCTGTGTGAGATATGGCCAAACTCTCATGTCAAGGCCACACCCCTTAATCTGGTGTGACACCCATATACACTTGTGTATAAGACTAATACTCTCTTTGTATTTAAATAAAGGTTTTTTTTTTAAAAAAAGTGTTTGTCTTTTGTAATTGTAGCACTGTCATTGCTTTCTTTAGTGTGCTTTGTTTTGAAAGGTTAAAAATGAAATGTGTATGGGGGCATTTCAGTTTGAAATATAAACATTTTTGGAAAATACTTCCATTAGCAAAAATACTTCTAGTCAAGTTATTACTGGTTTTCGTGGCATACGCACATATCCTGTGAGTGCAGTGCACCAGTATTCAAACACCACCCCTTTTGAATACTGGCGCAAGGGGCCTTCACAGGATATGCGCGTATGCCACGAAAACCAGTAATAACTTAACTAAAAGCATTTTTGCTAATGGAAGTATATTCCAAAAAATGTTTATATTTCAAACTGAAATGCACCCATGCACATTTAATTATTGGCCTTTCTATCACTTTCATTTTTATAGCAGCTACTTATGACAGTATTTTTTGGAGGTAGAATATTTACATATAAACATAGAAAAAACTGTTTTGATAGTGATAGACCAATGAGTTAATCTACGTGCTATTTTTATCATACTTTTTCCCTTTAATGACTTAATACAATAAAATTAAATATTGGACATTTTACAAAATGGAATTGAAGAATATTGTCCTATATTACCAGGCCAGAAATTTCCCAAAACTCCAGAAAACCTAAAGTATTTCCTTCTTACATAAACACATACTCAATATGTATATAGTAGTGAGTGTGTAAGTATAGTTTTCATTCAAGTTAGAACATTTCCATTTAACAAAAAAAGAAACAAAACAAAATAAAGAAGTTGAAAAAAAAAATGAGTGCAATGAAAAGAACAAGCTGCCTATTTGTGTTGTAAAATGGTTAGCGGGTATAAATAAGGAAACTGGGAATACTGGTCTGTTTTTTCTAGCACTGAGTAATGTTTGTAATGAAACACAGCTGTTTTGGGGGAAAATAAAGACATTTCTGTGAATGAGACAAAAGAAGTGCAGATTACATTTGGGTGTTGGCTATCCAAAAGAGCTTGCAATCTAGGTTTTAAGTAACAGCCTTCTAAATTCACAAAGAGATCTCTCCTAGTCAGTGAAAGTCATCTAAAAGTTATGACAGAAAATCTTTTATAAAGAGACACGAAACACTGTAATTTGTAATACAAAAATCTTTAATTATCCATAGTAAAAAGCAAAAAACAGAAATAAAAACATTGCAATAAAATTGTTTTTTCATCCTTTTCCTGTAATTAAACTCTGGAAAATGTGGTTTACCAATTCGTAGAATTGGATGTGCATGCTACATATTTCACAAGCCCAACCATTCCACATCTATATCCATAGCTGGCCTCAGCAGAGGTAATAAGATAACGTACTGCGAAACAAGTAAACACTAGGATTGACCATTAGAACAAATAAAGGGGACGTTTAGTCATGAAGTATAAAATACTTCATGCTGAAAGCTCCTTTATTTGTTTCAAGCGTTCGCTAAGAGGTTACATTTCCAATTCTTAGCAAATAGCCTTGCGGGAAATCCGGCGTCACATGGCACCAAGCCAGATTTCCTGCACAGCTATTTGCTAAGAGATTAAAAAGTTACCTCTCAAGCAAAACAGCGTTCTGCCGTGGGATGCCTGAGCTGCTCAGTGTGGCAAACTCTTGAAACAAATAAAGGAGCTTTCAGCATTAAGTAGTTTATACTTCATGACTGAAAGTCCCCTTTATTTGTCCCAATGGTCAATCCTAGAGTTTCACAAATGCTAGGATTGACTTTCTCTTTAAGAAGTTGTAATTGGCAAGCCTTGTCTGGTGAGTGTCACTTTGCTATTGGAAAAAAAAGGAGCAAACAAGGTGTTAAAGGGACACTGAACACAAATTTTTTTTTTCATGATTCAGATAGAACATGCAATTTTAAGCAACTTTCGAATTTACTCCTATTATCAAATTTTCTTCATTCTCTTGGAATCTTTATTTGAAATGCAAGAATGTAAGTTTAGATGCCGGCTCATTTTTGGTGAACAACCTGGGTTGTTCTTGCTGATTGGTGGATAAATTCACCCACCAATAAACAAGTGCTGTCCAGAGTTCTATACCAAAAAAATAGCTTAGATGCGTTATTTTTAAAATAAAGATAGCAAGAGAATGAAGAACTATTGATAATAGGAGTAAATTAGAAAGTTGCTTAAAATTGCATGAATCGGAACCCTCATAGCGGCATTACACCCCGCTAAGCAAATAAGCAAGCTGCTAGACATATGTTACAAGATCTAAGTATTGCTGCTCACATCTATCTATGCTGAGAATGTCTATTACAGCGCATACCGGCTTCTCTACCTAAAGACAAAAAAGGAAAAACTGTTTTTGCTCCTACTTATTCAATAGCCATTTACTTGAACACCCTGAGTTCCCTGGAAGGCTACTTCCTTACTCTTTCCATTCTGAACCCTCTCACCTGTATCCTCCTTCCCACCTGTGCAGGTTGGTGACTCCTTGCAGCGTACCTTGACCGGATCGTGAAGAGCTATTTCCTCTTTGCTCCGTGACCACTGTGCGGTCTGACCTGGCTCCTGGAGACGCCCCCCCTCTCCCACCGGTGCTGCGTGAGAGGGGTACAAGGGGATCTTACAAAGGCACTTAAAAGGATGGAAACATCCTAAGCTGTGAACCGGCTCAAACGGACCCATTGCCGGGGCCCCTCCTCTCCCACCTTTGCTGCGTGAGAGGAGGCAAACTACGGAAACCGAGAAGGAACGCCACGGGGGAACTTCCTGGAAGTATGGCAAGCAAGTGAGTCTCCTGGCAGACGCTTACCGAGAAGGACCTACGGCAGCACAGTGGCAAAGGAGGTGGTAAGTTTTGAAAGCTGATATTGGGAGAGGGCACAGGGAGAGACTCCTTAGTTGGGAACTATGGCGGTCGAATATCGAGTTTAAAGGGAAAGGAGCAAGAGAGAAAGCTGATTGAAAAGAAATAAGGAAAAAGCTTAATTGAATGAGCTCCAAGGGAAGCGGAGGACATTAAGACATAATAATAATTACTTTGTGGAAAATATCAGTTGGTAAAAGACTCATACAATAAGACAGAACTATATGATATTAAGCTAGAAGGAAAACTAGCTACTGAAATTTTTTTTATTTTTTTTCTCTGCTTTCCTTTGTTTGTTTCAACTATTGTTATTTTTTTCCCTCTTCCCCTTTCTTCTGGTGCAAGTTACTTAAGATAAAGGCTATAAACTGAACTAAAAAGAGGGAACTAAGGTTATTTAGCTCAGTAGAATAAGTTTTTGTACCCAAGAAATGAGTTTTACTGTACTGGTATTGAATGATGATTTTGCAGTAGAGGGGAAATTGTGTGTCTTCCTTATTTTCAACTGCTATACCCTCTGTCAGAAAACTTTGCTTAGCTTCTATACAAATTGAATCTTTGGGATGTCTTATAAATAATAAGCAAACATCTACTGGGTTAAAAGCTGAAACAGTGTAGATTGCTCTTTTTCCTTTCCAATAGAAACAAAGTAGGTTGTCATATAATTGACACAAATATTACTACACAGGGAGACCCAAGAGCTTACTTACTGACCTAACATAGAGACTGGGTTTTTTCACAGAACGCACTATATTATGTTAAATTGCTATAGGGAAGATGTTTTAAGTATATATCTTGAAAGGCTTTTTTTTCCCTGTTTCTTCATACAAGAATAACCCAAAGAAAATGAATATCACGAAGGGGATATAAAGTTAACTATTAAGAATTGATCCAAGAGCCCTTTTACTGCTTATGAGCTATGATTTCTTGGAGCTTTGGCTCCTGAGGTTTACACATTTCTTTTCTTTTCTCTTCAATACAACTCTGTTTTTCATAAGAGAAATAATGTCTTTTGCCTAGAGAAATATGTGTTGCAACTTATGAAAAGTACAGTAGGTTGTCAAGATACAAGAAGGGCAATAGCACACCCTGGGGGGAACAGTGAATTAGCAACACAACGCTAAATTGCCTATTTGGAAAGGGTTAAATGTACTTACTTTTCAAAGTGTATTGCTTATGAGTTGCGATACTGTGGAGCTTTGGCTGCAGGGGCTTGTACATCCTTGTTCATTGTAAGAGAAATATTCTCTTTCATTTAGAGAAATATCTATTGTAACCTGTGAAAACTTCAAAAGGTTGTTAAAACATAATAAGGGTAACAACACACCCTAGGGCGATTACTGAATTAGCAACAAAACGTTGAACTGCCTAACTAGAAAGAGCTAAGTGCACTCATTATTTAAAAGGCTATTTGAGATAGGGTAACTGAGTCCTTATCTTATCTTGTAGACTTCTTATAAGTATAACATTATCGCTTATGGTAAACCTTGTAATTTAAACCAGAGAAGTGAAGAAAGTAAAATTGTAACTGAAATAGAAATAACAGAGGTTCAAATATAACTACTTCTATTGACAAACAAAAAATAAGCCCTGCAGAAGGGAGACCAGTACTATAACCTTGAGACTTAAATAGTTAAAGAATATAAGACCTAAAGATTTAAAATCTAGGAAACAGAAGAAACTTTTACAAAAGGGACAGGCGTTCGCTTTGATATAAGTTTGTGCTATTGTACAGCTGCAGCGGGGGGGGAAAGAACCCACGAAAACTGCACTATCTACACAAGCTGAAACTTACACTTCACGAAATTAACTTAGAAACACCTCTTTTTTTTGTGCACAATTGGCTACAGGCATAAAATTATCACCTTTCACATAGATTAATATCCTATAACCTTCCCTCTAAGTTACACCCCACAAATTCATATTAGAACCACCTTCACAACACCCTCACGTCCAAGACCCATGTAAGAGGGTTTTTTTTTTTTTTTTTTTCTCTCACAAACACACTACAACTTTAACACCAAACACTACTTACACACATGGACAAATACCTTCACAATCACATGAAAAACTCCCCTCTAGCCATGGCAGGAAGACAGAGAGATAAAAAAAAACAAAGCGACCTACGAAACTCCAGCAGAAGTACACACACTTTCTATTAACCCTTCTATAGGGGAATCATTAGATATTCAAACTATAGTAAGCAAGATCTCCGATGCCTTAGCTCCTAAATTTGAGGCTTTAAAAGTAGAGATTAAGCAAGATATAGCATCCCTAACAAATGAGGTAAAACAATTCTCTCAGAGACTCCTTGAAGCGGAGCAAAGGATCTCAGACCTAGAGGACACTAACATGACCTATAAAAACAGCCTCGATGCCCTAAACATAACAGTTTCTAAAATGCAGAGCAAAATAGAAGATCTGGAGAACAGATCTAGAAGGAATAATCTGAGAATTATTGGAGTTCCTGAAGAAAAACAATATGAAAACTTAGATAAATTCCTCACGGAGACATTACCTAGACTACTTCAAATTCCAGATTCCTATCCCAAGATAGTAATTGAAAGGGCCCATAGGATAGGCACATTTACTCCAAATAAAAACAATCCAAGGCCAAGGCCCATAATGGCTAAGGTTTTGAATTTCCAGCATAAAATGGCAATTCTCCAAGCTTATCGCAAGCACCAACCTATTTTATTAGGTGATGTAAAAAAAATTATTTTTCAAGACTACTCAGCAGAAGTACCATCAAAAAGAAGGGAGATTGCCCCAATATGCTCAAGGTTCATAAACCAAGGTATACGGGCAACTTTACTCTACCCAGCAAAATTAAAAATACAGAGGGAGGGATGTACACTCTTTTATGACTCAGCGAAGGATGCAGCTAAATTCTTTGAGGAGATATTCCCTTCGGGGAACGATTAAAAATAAACAAAATAATTTAGATAAAGTGACATTCTCTGCACCGCATACTGATTAGAATATTAGAAAATAAAGGCAAGGAGGGAAGTTGGGGAAAACTTCCTCCAGCAGCTTGCTTAAAATGGGATTATGTTATATGTATGATTGTATATTGTGGGTTTTTTTTTTTTTTTTCTATCCCTTTTTCTTTTTTCCCCTTTCTGAACGCTTTAATATCTCTACGTTTTAATGGCTACCGACAATAAATTTAAATTAATCTCTTGGAACATAGGAGGTCTCACCTCACCCATTAAACAAAAGGCAATATTATCCTATCTGAGGAAGAACCATGTCGATCTAGCCTTCTTACAAGAAACTCATTTAAAAGCTGAAGAAGTGCTTAAATTGAAGACCTCTTGGGTTAAAGAAGTTTTATTTTCTGCTTCTTCAAATAGAAAGAGCGGAGTGGCGATCCTCCTAGGGAAAAAACTCTGCTTCGAGATTCTACATGTAGATACAGATCAAGAAGGAAGGTACATAATTGCAAAGATTAAAATAAATAAAATTCTTTATACTTTCTGCAATGTTTATGCTCCAAATGTTTTTAACTCTTCCTTTTGGGATATTCTCCAAAATAAGCTCATGTTATATGCAGAGGGCTATTTAGTTCTCGGTGGCGATTTCAACATGGCCCCAAAGCACCCTTTAGATAGATTAAGACAGAGCTCTCATACTATAAAAACTAAGAGAGATAACTTGGAAACAAAATTATTTATTAAAATTTCAAATAACTTGAAGGTCTCTGACATTTGGAGACTTCAAAACCCTGAGGCTAGAGATTTTACTTGTCATTCAAGGGCTCATAAATCACTATCGCGGATAGATCTTTTTTTGCTCGATGATAGGCTCTTTAAGTCTAATGTTATCGCAGAAATTTCCCCAATCACTATATCGGACCATGCTCTGATTTCTCTTTATTTCCAACCAAGCTCTATCTCTCCAAGAAACATGCTCTTCCGGTTTCCTCGTTATCTAGCTACGGATATCAAGTTCAAAAATTGGCTTGTAGCCAAATATCGTGAATTCGTAGAATTTAACCGTGAGTATATTACTAAACCTGCTATTTTTGGGGAGTCAGCCAAGGCGGTCCTGCGAGGTGATATCTTAGCATACACTATAGCAAGGACAAAAAAACTTAAGGTAAGAGAAAAAGAATTACTGAAATCAGTCACTAATGCTTACAATCAATATATTCTCCTGAAATCTCCCGAGAACTGGATGAGGTACACAACTGCTTTAGTAGAAAGAGACTCGTTTCTTCTTTATCAAACATCTCAGAAAGATCTTAGAATGCAGGTGAAATTATACCGCTTCGGGAGTAAAACTGGGAAGCTTCTTGCGAACCTGGTTAGTCACGATAGGGCCTCTCCGTTAATAAATTCAATACGATATGAAGGTAAAACTTATAAGACAGCCAAGGAACTTCTCGGCATCTTCACGGATTACTATAAATCTACTTATGCACATAAGACCTCCAATCTTAAACAACGAGAGGAATTTTGGGGGAAAATTGAATATCCAAAGATAACCTCTGAAATGTTAGATCAGATATGTGCCCCGATAACTGAGACTGAAGTATCTGCTTCAATTAAGAATCTCGCTCTCAATAAAACCGCGGGCCCGGATGCCCTTCCAAATGAATTTTATAAGATTCTAATGCCCGAAATAACACCACATCTAACCTCACTTTTTAATGATCTCTACATCAAAGGTAACACCCCTTCCTCTGACTTTGTGGCCTCATTTACTTCTCTTATTCTTAAACAAGGCAAAGATCCAGTCAAAAATGAGTCCTACAGACCAATTTCGCTTCTCAACACGGATTACAAACTCTTATCAGCGATATTGGCGCATAGGCTTCAATCTCATCTGTCCACTACCAAGCTGGCTTTTTGATGAAACGTAATTCTTCAGCCAAAATAAGAGAAGTGTTCCTTGCAATAGATTACTTCAAAGCAGGGGAGGGGCAGCGAGAGGTGGGCAGAGAGGCTTCCTCAGACCTGGCAATTATATCAATAGACGCAGGTAAGGCATTCGACTCAGTTCATCATGACCATATAGCATTCACTTTACAACAATTTGGGCTTACGGGCCATTTTCTGAATTTTTTTAACAATTTATATAAGAATGCCTACACGAGAATCATAGTCAATGGCTCCCTTACCCAGGTTATAAAACTGGAGAAAGGTACAAGGCAGGGTTGTCCTCTCTCCTCGCTTCTATTTGATTTGGCCATCGAACCCTTCGCAAACCAAATTCGTCAGCAGATAGAGGGGATTAAGATCAATATAAAAGTCTTGCAAACAGCACTTTATGCTGATGATGTACTAATATATATGTCAAACACTCATAGAAATATTCCAAAGCTTCTCTCTATAATCCAAGAATTTGGGTCATTTTCAGGGTACAGTGTCAATTCTGCAAAATCAGAGCTTCTTTGGATTAAACAAACCCAGGATTCATCCACATCTATCCCCTTTAATGTTGTTCAGGACTCTTTTAAATATTTAGGCATTTGGATATCACCTAATCCTGACAACTGGTACTCTTTGAACATACTTCCGGTTTTAGCCAGTGTTAAGGAAATGCTAAAAAATTGGCAGAATCTCCCACTCTCAATGTCGGGTCGTATAGCCTTATATAAAATGTCTCTCCTTCCTAGAATTCTCTATGTTCTTCAGAACACTCCTCTGTTACTTAGATCAAAAAATCTTAAATCATTCAATTCTGCTTTGCGAGCATTTATTTGGCAGAAGAGAAAATCGAGAATCTCGTTAGCCAGACTAGTTTTACCTAGGGACCAGGGAGGGCTTTCTCTCCCCGATCTACGCTCATATAATCAAGTATTCCTGGCACGAATCGCAGCAGATTGGCTTACCAATAGTAATTATATTACAAACGGGGAACTAGAGAGTAACATGGTATACCCATATTCATTGCTAGCATTGACCCATTGTAATAGTAAAACAATTCCTAATGAAATAAAGAAGATGAGTTCTATCTGGAGAAAGATCGGTCTTGCTCTTCATATAAATACTGAGGTCTCAGGACATGTTCCAATTTTGAACAATCCCCAGTTTCCAGCAGGGGTACAGTCAGCTTTATTCTCTAAATGGGCATCACTGGGCCTGGTAAATCTCGAACAATTCTTAGATTTTGAAAGGAGATGCATTAAGTCTTTTGATTTTCTTAGACAGGAGTTCCACATCCCAAATAAAAATTTCTTTGCCTATTTACAGGTGAGACATTTTGCTCTTAAACAGATTGCTGATTTTGGATGGGAATGGTCTCTTGGAGAGCTGGAGAAGTGGTTGATATTATTTAAAAATGGGCTGACATCAATTTCTTTTATCTATCAAACTCTGACTGCTGTCAAGGGCCCTGCTACCCTGGAGAAACTCCACTTCAAATGGTCCTCACCGCTTCGACAGGACTCCTTAGATCCAGCTTTTCTTACCTTCTCGATCCAGGAGACCCTTCGAGTCACTCTCTCAGCTACCTGGAGGGAGTCACACTTAAGGCTTCTTCATATGACCTATTTCACCCCAGAAACAGGTTCTAAATGCAGGAATGTGGGGTTCAATAAATGCCCCAAATGTTCATTTCCATCTGCTGGCCTAATGCATATGATATGGGACTGTCCAAAAATCCATAACTTTTGGTTAAAAGTCCAATTTTGGCTTAATAATATAGTCAGGGCTCCCTCTTTTACATTCACTCCCAGGAGGATAGTCTTCTTTGCTGATAATCTTACCCCTCTACACCACACTAGCAAAATTATAAGCATGGCTATATTAGCGGTTAGATATCTGATTCTAAAGAAATGGAAACTAAAAGCCACTCCGAGCTTAACTGAAGTCAAAAACTGCCTAAAGAAGCAATGTATCATTGAACAACTCGACACTAATTTACAAAATGATAAAGATATAAAGAACTTCTTTTCCAAGTGGTCACAATTTATCAAAGCACTAACCCCTAGTGAGATTGAGTATATAATCTATCCTTTTAAGGATAGTGAACTTATTCTACTAGGGATATGGTAAATCCTAATCTACCCCATTTTTTCTGGAACTGACGTAGTCCACCCCCCTTTTTCCTTTTTTTTTTTTTTCTTTTTTTTTTTTCTTTTTGGGCTTGTTTTGTCTTATTTTGTTTTTTATTATTTTCATTATGGTTTTGTTTGTTTCTGTCCTTGTTTGTGTTAATGCTCTACTCTGGTAGGAATCCATGGTTTCGCTATATATAGTTGTGATCGACTTTGTTATATTAAGGAATCTTGTTAGATCACAACTGTTTTGTTTGGATTAAAAAAAAAAAAAGTTTTCTGGTTCCCGGCAAGGGGTAAATAAGATGAGTTCCAAGTTCTATGTTAGGCTATAAGGCTTTTACTAGCTAGAATTAGTGATAGATCTAACCTGGTTTAAACATTTCTTCTCTGTTTTCTTTTTTTTTAAGGGGAGAGCTTATTATGAAGTATTCTTAAGTTTACAAAATGACCTCGAAAAAGGTTTTGAACGTTGTTCTTTTTCTCTATTCTCACTTTCTGGAAGCTTGACTTGTAATATATCCCCTATTTTGTAAACAATGTGTTAAACCCTGTTTTTCTTTCTGTACCCCGAACTGGATTACCAATAAAAGAATATAATATAAAAAAAAAAAAATTGCATGAATCACGAAAGAAAAAAAAATTGGGTTCAGTGTCCCTTTAATGTATTCTAAGGGTTCTATTCACAAAGAGATTAGTTGCAGGTGAATTGCAGGTGATTTCAAATCTTCAATTAACCATGCATTATCAAGGGCCAAACCCAGTGAGTTTCTGCAGCAATAAGAGCTGAGTTAGCCTTGCACAATGCATACTTAATGCTGCATACAATTCATCTGCAATTTTCCTATTTTACATGAATTGTACATAACATTAACTATGCAATGTGCAGGGCTAACTAGGCTCTTATTGCAGCAGATACTCATTGGGTTTGACCCTTCATAATGCAAAGTTAATGGCGGGAACGGAACATTTTCAATTCACCTCTTAATGAATAGACACCAAAGTGTTTTACTCTATTGGAACACTTCAGAAAAGTCTTATGAATTCAAGGTGTTCTGTGTCTTTTTAATGTGTCAGTACAATTAAATGTCAGATTTTTTTCTGGAATATTCTAGATTTCCTTCACTTGATAGAAGTAATTCCAAAAATAATGAATGATCAATTAGTCCTTTGTACTAGTATTTTAAACACTTGCGCCTAGATTTAGAGTTCTGCGGCCAAAGGGGTGCGTTAGCTACACATGCTTTTTTTCCCCAGCACCTTTTAAACAACGCTGGTATTGAGAGTTCTCAGAAGGGCTGCGTTAGGCTCCAAAAAGGGAGCATACAGGCATATTTACCGCCACTGCAACTCTCAATACCAGCGGTGCTTACGGACGCGGCCAGCTTCAAAAACGTGCTCGTGCACGATTCCCTCATAGGAAACAATGGGGCAGTTTGAGCTGAAAAAAAACACCTGCACCTGCAAAAAAGCAGCGTTCAGCTCCTAACGCAGCCCCATTGTTTCCTATGGGGAAACACTTCCTAAGTCTGCACCTAACACCCTAACATGTACCCCGAGTCTAAACACCCCTAACCTTACACTTATTAACCCCTAATCTGCCGCCCCCGCTATCGCTGACCCCTGCATATTATTTTTAACCTTAATCTGCCGCTCCGTACACCGCCGCAACCTAGGTTATCCCTATGTACCCCTAATCTGCTGCCCCTAACACCGCCGACCCCTATATTATATTTATTAACCCCTAATCTGCCGCCCCAACGTCGCCGCCACCTACCTACAATTATTAACCCCTAATCTGCCGAACGGACCTCACCGCTACTATAATAAATGTATTAACCCCTAATCCGCCTCACTCCCGCCTCGCAAACCCTATAATAAATAGTATTAAACCTTAATCTGCCCTCCCTAACATCGCCGACACCTAACTTCAAGTATTAACCCCTAATCTGCCGACCGGACCTCACCGCTACTCTAATAAATGTATTAACCCCTAAAGCTAAGTCTAACCCTAACACCCCCCTAAGTTAAATATAATTTTATTCTAACAAAATAAAATAATTCTTATTAAATAAATTATTCCTATTTAAAGCTAACTACTTACCTGTAAAATAAACCCTAATATAGCTACAATATAAAGAATAATTATATTGTAGCTATTTTAGGATTAATATTTATTTTACAGGCAACTTTGTATTTATTTTATCTAGGTACAATAGCTATTAAATAGTTAATAACTATTTAATAGCTACCTAGTTAAAATAATTACAAAATTACCTGTAAAATAAATCCTAACCTAAGTTACAATTAAACGTAACACTACACTATCAATAAATTAATTAAATAAACTACCTACAATTAAATCAACTAAACTAAATTACAAAAAACAAACACTAAATTACAAAAACAAACAAACATTAAATTACAAAAAATAAAAAAAGATTACAAGAATTTTAAACTAATTACACCTACTCTAAGCCCCCTAAAAAAATAACAAAGCCCCCCAAAATAAAAAAATGCCCTACCCTATTCTAAAATAAAAATTTAACAGCTCTTTTACCTTACCAGCCCTTAAAAGGGCCTTTTGCGGGGCATGCCCCAAAGAAAACAGCTCTTTTGCATTTAAATAAACATACAATACCCCCCCAACATTACAACCCACCACCCACATACCCCTAATCTAACCCAAACCCCCCTTAAGAGGCTCCGAAGTCTTCATCCTATCTGGCAAGAAGAGGAGATCCGGACCGGCAAACATCTTCATCCAAGCGGCATCTTCTATCTTCTTCCATCCGGCGCAGAGCGGGACCATCTTGAAGCAGCCGACGCGGATCCATCCTCTTCCAACGACGTCCTAAGTCCGAATGAAGGTTCCTTTAAATGACGTCATCCAAGATGGCATCCCTCGAATTCCGATTGGCTGATAGGATTCTATCAGCCAATCGGAATTAAGGTAGGAAAAATCTGATTGGCTGATTGAATCAGCCAATCAGATTCAAGTTCAATCCGATTGGCTGATCCAATCAGCCAATCAGATTGAGCTTGCATTCTATTGGCTGTTCCGATCATCCAATAGAATGCGAGCTCAATGTGATTGGCTGATTGCTCTTTATGTGTACACATATATAGAACGTATTACACTAGGAGTGTCTACTTCTATACCTTTTCAGACACTCAGGAGGGGCCTCTCTCTACGGGGGATTGCTCTTTAACAGACGGGCTGCCAGGCTTTGTGGCACACAGGAACCAGTTCTGCGGACTATATGAACAATTATAGCTCCATAGACTATCCAGTTTTAATTTGTGTGGGACTATTAAACACCTAACCAGTTCTTGTCTTATAAACATATTCTTGTAAGTGGATGGGAATATATATATGAAATAAGACCAATAGACCCTCCATATCCCCCTAGCGCTGAATAATTTCATTTTTATATATATATATATATATATATATATATATATATATATATATATATATATATATATACAGTATGTGTATGTGTGTGTATACATGCACATACATATGTACACACATACACACAGATAGCATTAAACAGTGGCAATTCCTTACTCTAGTAATACATTATGACAACCAATTAGATTGGGGGAGATCAGTTTTGAAATTCATATAGCCTCTTTAAACACCGATTTTTTTCTATTGCTTATCAACCAAGATTTAAAAAAAAAATTAAAGTAAAATTTAAAAATATGTACGTAATTGACAGACACACAATTATAGTCATTTTGTGACATCATTGCGAATAACTATAGCTTATTTGACATCCAGGCTTATATAACCAATTCGGTCACATAGTATTACACTTAAAGGGACATTAAACCCAAAATATTTCTTTCATGATTCAGATAGAAAATATAATTTTAAACAACATTCCAATTTACTTCTATTATCTAATTTGCTTAATTCTTAGATATCTTTTGTTAAAGAAATAACAATGCACATGGGCGAGCCAATCACATGAGGCATCTATGTGCACCCACCAATCAGAAGCTACTGAGCCTATCTAGATATGCTTTTCAGGAAAGAATATCAAGACAATGAAACAAATTAGATAATAGAAGTAAATTAGAAAGTTGTTTGTTATTCTCCTTCTGAATCATGAAAGAAAAAATGTGGGTTTAATGTCCCTTTAAGGCAGTGATTTTTAACCTTTTTTTTGCCGTAGCACACTTTTTTACATTAAAAAATCCTGTGGCACACCACCATCCCAAAATTTTAAAAAAATCACACATTGTAGCCTAATACAGCATATATATATATATATACACAAACACACACATACTGTATGTATTGTGCTGTTATGCCATGCCTCCAACAAACTACCCCTGCACTGGGAGTAAAAAACAAGCAAAGTTTAAAAAATATGTCACACTGTTGTCAGTCTGCCGCGGCACACCTGAGGATCTCTCACGGCACACTGGTTGAAAAACACTGCTTTAAGGGGCCGACACTCTAAAGTTCACTACTCAGTCAAAAGTCTCTGAATAGATCAATCAGGGCTACAGGGTCCTTCATGCTATTCTTCAAAGGAAATATTACCTTTAGAAATGTGTATGTAGCTAAACATTGCACCCTACATTTCTCTGCCAAAGTGGTTGAAGCTTCTTTTTTAGTCAACAAAGTCTGCCCATGCAAGGGTTGGCATAATAATTTCACTCTAATGCTGGCAAATCTTAGAGAAATTGGCCCTTAATCTCATTTAAAGGAATAATAAGTAGAGTAGAATTACATAATCAAAAAGTGCATAGTAAAAAGATAATGCAAAAGCATATAAATTAGTTGTTTTTTTTTTAGAAATTGTCATATATTTTCTTTTTCAGACTGCAAGCTCTATCTGAATTGTAAAAGTTTAAGTTTGATTTTAGTATCCTTTTATTAGTTTACTATTGTTCAATATATACCACTCCAACTAGTGTATTTCTATATCTCCTTTTATCTCTGTGGCCACATATATATATATATATATATATATATATACAGTATATATATAACTAAAAAGAAGAAAAAAGACCACTATTTTTCCAGCACCAGATTATTTAGTGAATATAAACAACTTGTATGAGATTTTAAAGCAGAATATGAGAAATCAGCCTTTCATCCGGCTGAGGCCATGTGTTTGGAAGGTGAAACGCGCGTAGCTGTTTGGTGTCGGTGGTGTTGTCAGCTGCACACCGCTGATGTGTTGTCACAGCTCCTTGCAAGTAGTGGATCTCATCCTTTTTGAAGGCGTATTTTGACACTATGTGCCTTCATTACAATGACTTATGCTGAACTGCCTGGAATTGCTCTATGGTTGAGCACACACCCTTGTTCACAATGTTAATTTGAACCACGCATGCACAATTTTCCATTGACACAAAGTATTCAAAGAACAAAAATATTTATTGAGTACTATAGTGCCTGAGACATCAGCTGCAGAATTTCGACCGTGTAACCCTTTTCACACTCGATTGCTTCTCTTTGCTTTGGAAGTATACAAATTCTAACTTCTCTTTGGCTGAATAATACATCTTTCCACCTTAATTTTAAAATCGATTTAGATTTCCTGCATTCAAAAAATTAGTATACGCAAATAATTTATTTATTCGCAATGTTATTACAATTTAATTTACTGTTGCTGAATAAAACACATTGCTCTCTGTTTTATAAATTATATTTTTAATCCTCAGCATTCTAACATTCTCTATATGCCAAGCATTTATTTCTTCAAATTGTAATTACAATTTGTTGTACTTTTGCTGAAATAAAACACATTTGCGATTTGTAATAAAAGTTAGATTGAGATTCCCTTCATTCTAAATATTAATATAGGCAAAGCATTTATTTCTAAAAAAATTAGTACTGCAAAAAGCATATTGATATTGAGATTACAAGTATGCTTATAGCATAACTGTTGATACTTTGTATTGATTGAAAAAAGAATGTCTAAAATAAATATTATTCATAAAATATATAACATTTTGTTTGCAGGTAAAATGCTACTACGAAATAGTTAATTTATTTACAGTGTCAATTTTGTTGTGAGAATATGAAGACAAGTCAGACAGAGCATGCGCGTCTCATGAACGTTCATGGTGAAGAAAGTTGGATGATAGCTGTCAACGCATGCTCTTAGGACTCGCGTGGCGTTGCAATCGATGGGCTGAACCCCCCGGGGGAAAAAAGATCATTGGAGGATCACATATAACTAGACTGTCAATCAATTTGAAAAAATGGCAGGTGGAGGAAATATTGTTATCCGTCGGCATATTATAAGGTAAAATACTGCTTTACGGAATACGATCTGTAAAACAACATGAATTAAATGGGGGCTATTTTTAAATAATCTGTAATATGCCGTTAACGAGTGTTGTGAACTTTACCTTGCCTTTAAGCTTAAAGGGATAGTCTAGTCAAAAATAAACTTTCATGATTCGGATATAGAGCATGCACTTTTAAGAAACTTTCAAATTTACTCCTATTATCAATTTTTCTTCGTTCTCTTTGTATCTTTATTTAAATAAGCTGGAAAGTTATCTTAGGAGCCGGCCCATTTTTGGTTCAGACCCTGGCTAGCACTTGCTGATTGGATGGCTAAATTTAGACACCAACTAGCAAGCGCTACCCAGGTCCTGAACCAAAAATGGGCCGGCTTCTAACTTAGGTTCCAGCTTTTTAAAATAAAGACATCAAGAGAACGAAGAAAAATTGATAATAGAAGTAAATTAGAAAGCTGCTTAAAATTGCATGCTCTATCTGAATTATGGAAGTTTAATTTTGACTATACTATCCCTTTAAAGAATTCTAATTGTTGATCTATATGTTGCAATGTGGATGGAACTTTGCAACAATCTTTGCAACAAATAAATGGCATTAGCATTAAAGGGACACTGAACCTAATTTTTTTCTTTCATGATTTAAATAGAGCAGGCAATTTTAAGCAACTTTCTAATTTACTCCTGTTTTCAAATTTTCTTTATTCTCTTGGTATCTTTATTTGAAATGCAAGAATGTAAGTTTAGATGCAAAACCTGAGATGTCCTTGCTGATTGGTGGATAAATTCATCCACCAATAAAAAAAAGTGCTGTCCATAGTTCTGATCCAAATAAAAGAGTAGATGTCTTCTTTTTCAAATAAAGATATCAAGAGAACAAAGAAAAATTGATAATAGGAGTAAATTAGAAAGTTGCTTAAAATTGCATACTCTATCTGCATCACAAAAGAAAAAATTTGGGTTCAGTGTCCCTTTAACAATTGTATGATGGGATCATTTCTACTTACATGAACTGTGAACTAACTTTTTGGTTGGACATTTGATTTAACATAGTAACATAGTAACATAGTAGATAAGGTTGAAAAAAGACTGAAGTCCATCGAGTTCAACCTATACAAATCTAAAATACTTACAAAAAGCTCCAGTTAAGCTTAAATAACCCCACTAAAAGGTGACCCATTTAATACTAGCAATCATATCCATGAATTTTGTTTATATACAGAAATGTATATGGTGAAAGGCTGATTTCTCATATTCTGCTTTAAAATCTTTTACAAGTCGTTTATATTCAGCAAATAATCTGGTGCTGGAAAAATAGTGGCCTTTTTTTCCTCTTTTTAGTTAAATAAAAAAAATGCAGTTAATGACCAAGGACGTACCCCATACGTCGTTGGTCTTTGAAAGCAGTGGAAGCGATCCTGATAGCTTCCAGCTGCTTTCATGTTATTGCAGTGATGCCTCAATATTGAGGCATCCTGCAATAACTGTTTTTAGCCATCCGATGCAGAGAGAGCCACTCTGTGGCCCTCTCTGCATCGGCTATCGATGGCCGTTATCGTTGGTGGGTGGGAGCTCATCCAGGGAGGCGGGTGGGCAGTCATTGGTGGAGGAGGGGGGAGGGATCTAGAGCGGGTGCGTGCGCGTGCACGGGCGCGTGCACGAGAGCCGTGCACCGGCGCGTGCGTGCATGTGAGGTCTATGAAAACAGCATCAATATGCTGTAGATCTGGAGGGTGGGAGAGAGGACTGGGGAGGGTGGGATTTTAAAATCAAAGCATCTGGGAGAGGGTGGGGGGTTGGATGTTGACGGGGGCAGCTACACTACAGAAATAAATAAAATATTTAATGAAATAAAAAAAAAAAAATACATTATTATTTTTCAAACTGGGTACTGGCAGACAGCTGCCAGTACCCAATATGGTGCCCAATAAAGGCAGAGGGGGGGGGGGTTAAAGAGCTGTTTGGGGGGGGATCAGGGAGGTTGGGGGCTAAGGGGGGTCCTACACAGCAGAAGAATTATTTTTTTTAAAAAAAAAAAACCTAAACCCCCCCAAAAAACTTTTATTTTAGTACTGGCAGACTTTCTGCCAGTACTTAAGATGGCGGGGACAATTGTGGGGTGGGGGAGGGAAGGGAGCTGTTTGGGAGGGATCAGGGGGTGGGATGTGTCAGGTGGGAGGCTGATCTCTACACTAAAGCTAAAATTAACCCTGCTAGCTCCCTACAAGCTACCTAATTAACTCCTTCACTGCTAGACATAATATACGTGTGATGCGCAGCGGCATTTAGCGACCTTCTAAGTTCCAAAAAGCAACGCCAAAGCCATATATGTCTGCTATTTCTGAACAAAGGGGATCCCAGAGAAGCATTTACAACAATTTGTGCCATAATTGCACAAGCTGTTTGTAAATAATTTCAGTGAGAAACCTAAAATTGTGAAATATTTAACGTTTTTTTTAATTTGATCGCATTTGGCGGTGAAATGGTGGCATGAAATATACCAAAATGGGCCTAGATCAATACTTGGGGCTGTTTACTACACTATACTAAAGCTAAAATTAACCCTACATGCTCCCTAATTAACCCCTTCACTGCTGCGCATAATACACGTGTGGTGCGCAGTGGCATTTAGCGGCCTTCTAATTACCAAAAAGCAACGTAAAAGCCATATATGTCTGCTATTTCTGAACAAAGGGATCACAGAGAAGCATTTAAAACCATTTGTGCAATAATTGCACAAGCTGTTTGTAAATAATTTCAGTGAGAAAACTAAAGTTTGTGAAAAAATTTGTGAAAAAGTTAACTTTTTTTTTTATTTGATCGCATTTGGCGGTGAAATGGTGGCATGAAATATACCAAAATGGGCCTAGATCAATACTTTGGGATGTCTTCTAAAAATATATATATACATGTTAAAGGATATTCAGGGATTCCTGACAGATATCAGTGTCCCAATTTAACTAGCGCTAATTTTGAAAAAAAGTGGTTTGGAAATAGCAAAGTGCTACTTTTATTTAGTGCCCTATAACTTGCAAAAAAAGCAAAGAACATGTAAACATTGGGTATTTCTAAACTCAGGACAAAATTTAGAAACTATTTAGCATGGGTGTTTTTTGGTGGTTGTAGATGTGCAACAGATTTTGGGGGTCAAAGTTTGAAAAAATTGTTTTTTTTCAATTTTTTCCTCATATTTTATAATTTTTTTAATAGTAAATTATAAGATATGATGAAAATAATGGTATCTTTAGAAAGTCCATTTAATGGCGAGAAAAATGGTATATAATATGTGTGGGTACAGTAAATGAGTAAGAGGAAAATTACAGCTAAACACAAACACCGCAGAAATGTAAAAATAGCCTTGGTCCCAAACGGTCAACAAATGGAAAAGTGCTCTGGTCACTAAGGGGTTAAAGGGACACTAAACCCAAATTTTTTATTTTGTGATTCAGATAAAGCATGCAATTTTAAGCAACTTTCTAATTTACTCCTATTATCAAATGTTTTTCATTCTCTTGGTATCTTTATTTGAAATGCAAGAATGTAAGTATAGATGCCAGCCCATTTTTGGTGAATAACCTGGGTTATTCTTGCTGATTGGTGGATAAATTCATCTGCCAATAAAAAAGTGCTGTCCATAGTGCTGAACCAAAAAAGAAGCTTAGATGCCTTCTTTTTCAAATAAAGATAGCAAGTGAACTAAGAAAAAATGATAATAGGAGTAAATTAGAAAGTTGCTTAAAATTGCATGCTCTATCTGAATCACGAAAGAAAAAATTTGGGTTCAGTAACCCTTTAAGAGCACTACTTTGAAATGATTACTGTTTTATGTAAGTTGGTGCTGATATAACTAGTTTATATATATATATATATATATATATATATATATATATATATATATATATATATATATATCATTATAATTTTATTATACTCTTTACTTCTTTTTTATAAAGAAATCAATTTCTCCTACATCTTCATATAAGCTCTGCCTATCAAGCCCAATAGCTCTCTATATACAACTCTGCATAACCATTATTAATACTGCAGCCCTATCATCTGAACTAATTCTCTATGAGCAAAACAAGAAATTCTTTCCTGACCCCAGGAAATATCACTGATGTCCAGAGCTGAGGAAGCAGACGAATGAGTTTTAGAAGCACATACTTTACCCAAACATGGGCAGAGTTAGACTATGGAGAAATTGAGCAGGATGTGCATATCTGTGCACTTTGGAATCATGATTCCTCCAGCTATAAAAACAGAGACCCTGGCTCAGCAAGGTGGAGATCTGAGGTCCTTGCCAAGCTACTGAAAGTTGTGTCTATGTCAATCTTCCCACACACCCAAATCAGCAAAACTGAGAGATATGGCGATTTAACAGCTCTCAGATGGGAACAGATATGATATTTAGAGATTTGCCTCCATCAAGCTTTCCTTATAAGGTGTGATGGCAAAAGCATTGGTTTAAGTTGCTTCAGTGCTTGTTATATTATCTGAGGCTGCCTAGAAAGAAAAAAAAAATGTGTCAAAATAAAATTATATTAAAAACAGAAAAATAATAATTAAACAAATGAAATGTCACCAATAAGCAAGTTCTGTTATTTACAGCTGATCTCACCAGCTAAAGAGCATCATATTCAGGGGATGTTGGTTTATTACTGAAACGCAGACTATTTCTGTGGGAGGGAAAAGTATTTTTATTTATAGGGTTCAGACTGAAATATTTATTCATTACTGCATTGGAGATTATTGGAGAAAGGTAAAGATTAATTTATAAGTTATCGAACTGGATATTGTAATGAAAAATTATATGTTCTAATTCATTAGATTGCGCACCTTTTTGCATTACTGATCCTAGATATCTAAGGACTCAATTACAATCTATTGTCAACTTGCTCCCTAAATTGCTTTTTGCTTTCTGCCCATATTGGTCGGTAGGTTTCTCAGGTGACCACAATGCAAAATGGATTTATTTGTTAAAAGCCCACAGTCAAAAAAGTCTTTCAACAGAAAAGCTCGCAAAAAGACCTTTTTGTTTGCTAAGTACCTGTTCTAGAAAAAGAAACTGGGCAGTCAACTGAAACTGACTAATAGAATAGCCCATTGACACATATTAAGGTTACAGTAAAGGCCTATTCAATTAACCCATTTGTTCACTGTGAAATGGAAATAATCACGTGTGTAGTTAACCTATTGTTATCTGAATTCATCCTCACCACCACTAATTAATTATATGAATCCCATTTGTATCTTGGCATGATGGGCATACGTGTGCTATTGTGTGTGCCACTAACAGTAATTGTGTGTTCCTAACAGGGTTTTAACATGAGATTGTGCAATTGTGAGTTCCATAAGTACTATTACAATCCGTTTCCATCTGCAGCCCTGTTAAAATATCTGAAAGTCAATTATTTTTTGACATGATAGGCATTCTGAATTAAATCAAAAGAAAAATAAGTAGCATCCCCAAAGCACTCAACAAAAGCAACAATATTCTCTAGACAAAACAAAGTCTCACCCCACCAGTGTTTTTAAGAACACTTTAAAATATATAAACACACTTTTAAAAACAACATTAACTAGGTTAAAAGATATATAGGCAGGAAAGGTCAGATACACGTAAATCCTAATAAGGCTATAATCCTATTAACCTCAGTCCAGTACAAAGTGGGTAATTATCCCCATTGATCTGTGTTACACGAATACAAAAGATCCCTTTCTATGATCTACCGGTGACTCATAAGCCTCCTCTCAGGAGCATAATGGGATGGCGAACTACTAAGCTCACGTGTAACTACCAGAGCAATTATTTAAGAAAGCTGGGTATTCCCGTACTAGCCTGGGTAAAAAAAAAACCCATTTGTTTCAAAAAACCATATTACCAAATAGGTGGAAGTATATAGAAATCCTCAATCAGGAACAAACCCTGCCTGTAGGTGCCTGACACACGTTTGCCACTGAAGCTTTGTCAAAGGCCTTTGACAAAGCTTCAGTGCGAAACGCGCGTCAGGCACCTTCCCACTTTGTACTAGGCTGAGGTTAATAGGATTATAGCCTTATTAGGATTTACGTGTATCTGACCTTACCTGCCTATATATTTTTTAACCTATTTAATGTTGTTTTTAAATGTGTGCTTATATATTTTAAAGTGTTATTAAAAGTTATGTTTTAATATTTTGTCCCTACAGTGGTGGGGTGAGACTTTGTTTTGTCTAGAGAATATTGTTGCTTTTGGTGAGTGCTTTGGGGATGCTACTTATTTTTCTTTTGATTTAATTTACTTTTTAATTTGCATCCAGCAACCCCTGTGGGTAAGGGCAATATCCCTCCCCCTCAGGGACATATTTGATATATTTTCTACTCACACACTTTAATACACATAAGATAGGAATTTCTAAAACGTAATATTTTGGGGGACGAGCTAATTGGGATGGCTAACAAAGATGGTGGTGAAAAACTTGAAAGTCACATAACTTATGGAGCCATGTGCAGCTCAGTGGGGTGCTACACATATGTTTGGAGGTGTACATCTGCACTGCGTACTGGTCACCATTTTTCTATCTCTATATGTTGACTTTAAATTTTCACATGTACTGATTTTTACAATATTTATTTCTTTTGTTTGTTAAAACACTGTTTCCATTTTTGTGTGAAAACAAGAAGGTAACTGAAAATCTATTGAAAGGACTTTTAATACATCCTTTTAATGAATTTTATATTGTAAAGCATGAAACCGCTCCATTACAACACTGTATCTGCCTAGGAGACTTTCAAATGCGATTGCGCATTCATAACTAAGTCCAAACATGAATATGACAGTGCCTTTCAAAGTGCGTGCGCCAACATTATTGAACTCACGAAGGTGCGTTCCAATTTACAAGTTCAATAATGTAGGTGCAAGCACTTTATAGCGCACTGTCTTGACCGTGTTTGGATTTTAGAATGTTCATGAAGACATATCTGCCTAGTCTCCTAGGCAGATACAATGTTTCAGTGAAGCAGGGTAACAATATACAGTTCTTTTAATATCCAATAAGAAGAAAACCAGGTTGCCATCTTGTTTTAAGATCACACCAAAATGAAAAAGGTGCTTGAACAATAGAAGCATTGTAAAAAAAAAAACAATACTTTAAAAGTGACAATATAACAATAGAAAAAAATATGGCCAGTATGCCCATCATGCTAACATACCAGTAGCATTCAGATGGTTTAGCAGTGGTGCAGAAATTGAATAGATTGCAATAGGTTCCTATGGAACTCACAATTGCACAATATAATTTTAAAACAGGGTTATGAAGAAGCAAGTACTACTCAACTGTGCAACTGTGAGTTATAATCAAACATTAAAGAAATATATCATTTATGTTAATCTGATTAATTTCTTCATGGTGGTGAGAGTACAAGCCATTACTCCTTGGAATTTCACTACTGACCACTAGGAGGAGGCAAAGATTCCCAAAACTCCAAGAGCCCTTAAAACCCCTCCCACCTTACTGGAAACTAGTCCAGGGGCGTATTAAGGCATAGGCCAACAGATTTTGGGGTCGGCACTTGCCCCCGGCTTCTGCACTGAATATGTGGCTGGCTATTAAAAAAAAATGATTTTGGCAGTCTTACCGTCAAGCGGTCACGTGACTGGCTTTTCGCCAGCCACCTTCCTGTCTGTTGGCGGCAACGAGGGTTAGTCAGTGGCGACAGAGACGGCCGGGAGATTCACTGATCGGTGGAGGACTAGACGGAGTGGAGAAAAAGGCAAGACGGTGGCGTTTATTAAGGGAGTGAGTCAGACTGTCAGTGGACTGGACTGGAGTCACGACTTAACTCAGGCACTGAAATTCACATGGAAAACAAATAACTTTCAAGTATTGGAGGGGGGGGGGGGGGTCTGCACAGCAGCCATGTCAGGCTGATATAACAATTGCTACAAGTGGAATCTAAATAATTTTTAAATTATCTCAGGAAATATTTAACATCAAAACCTACAATCAACATATACGAGTCTGTAAGGATCTGCTATAACAGAAGATACTAATTTTGTTCTATGTAACTATTTTATTTTGTTTTATTTTATCTGGTCTGGACAGCTGGATCTATGGTGGCGGCCTCTCATAAGCATCCAACACCTCCGCAATCGTGATTTACACTAGAATGATTACTGCGACTTCAAAACTGTTTCGCGAAAACAAAAAAGTGTCACAAAGTCATCAAAAATACATTACAAAATATAGTTAAGGGCACAAAGCTATGATATTTGAGGTTTTTATTAAAAAAGGCAGGCAGAGATACATACATATACTGTACATGTCTACAATATGAATATATATGTAAGCTAAAGAAGAGGGCACTCAGAAATATATTTATCTAGTGTTATATACGTGCTAACAGTCTCAAATAAATATTTAACACTTAAAGAGATAGGGTTCTATATAAGGTAATATGAACCAAAGAAAGACAAGCTTGCACAGGTTAACACATTTAAACCAAGCGTTTATTGAAGAGGTGGTAAAGACATCGGGTCTGCCTTCACTAAATTCACAATATTATATACCAGATAAAATGTAAAGCAGATGATAGTACGTCACAATTATATAGATATCAACCATATCCCCTACATGCTAGCATGTATTAAAGCTGGCCAGCAAACAGTCTGTATGGTATTCCGGGCTCTCAGTGTAATAAACACGCTCCGGGAAACTGAAACAGGTACCGTCTCTTTACTCTGCTACTATCCGGGCACTTGAGTGTGAATACACGCTCCGGTAGCAAGATATAAGTCCGGTCTCCTATGAATAAAGCAGGACTGAACACAAAATCACAATGCTGATGGGGTAATACCGGTTGCAAGACTTAAACCACACGGCTTACCTTCCCCTTGCTGGATTCATGAGGTGGATGCCATTCCATTTGGATGGTAACTTTGCAGCGCGGAGAACGCCATCAGATGAAGCGGCTCTAATTGCACTTGCTCACAACATCTACCTTTACCGGAGTTTAGCAAGTGAAGACCCGCATCGGCGTCAGCATCACAGGAATATAGGATCATGGAGGTACATTGCAGCAGAATGACATTCACCTCATGAATCCAGGAAGGTGAAGGTAAGCCGTGCCTTTATGAAAAAAAATTAAAACACACTATTTGTATTTGTTGAGGTCCTGATGTGATTTTTTTTTTTTGCAGATCCTCTTACCTGTACATGATATAACATACTTAACACATATACATATCTATATGAACCTATCCATATGTAAATGTTTGCCCTGACCACTGTATATAGCCTATACAATAGGGATGAATAGAGCTTTTATGAATAAATACCATGTATGTTAATACACCTCTACAATGTCTCCTGGGGCTATTTCAGAGTGTTTTGTACATGTGCAAGATGACAGACTGTTTCCAACAAGTCTTGAAATTGTTTTATAGATGTCCAAAATGCCCTTTCCAGAAAAATAGCAGAAATGGCCTCAGACGATGACCTCAGACTGAGATTAAGACCATAGTTATCCAAGGTCAGTAATGCAAATATTACATGCTATAATAAATTACAATTTGAACATGAAATGTCTGCCCCTGTAATGTTTTGCAAGCCTGCCACACTCTCTATACAGTTCTTATTGGAGGGTAATCTCAATTGCAAATGATTTAGAATGTTTCAAGCAGCAATTTCTGGGGTGGAATGAATAAGATTATTATTGTAAGCATAAATAAAACATATTTTTAGCCAGGGGAGGAAAGTCCACTTCTCAAGCCCTGCAGACTGATTTACTTCTGAAGAGAGAGGACTTGTGGGTTTTATGGCTAGGTTATCCTATGCATGAGAACTGAGGTGGGGAGCAGACTAGAGCTCAATCATAGACCACACACAGTGTAACATGAGCTTAAATTTGACCTGTGATCTTGAGTAGAAGCTACCACAACCACCCTAGTGGTAAGCCAGACTAGAATATGTACATATATCTTAATTCTGGCAAGAACTGCTAAAATCTGTGATATAGACAAGCAGAATACTCCTAAATATACTAAAAGTATGTGTGCCCAGCTGTTTAAAGGGACATGAAAAAAAAGCTGACTAGAAAATATCACCCGAACCTATGTAAAAAAATATATTTTACCTCAAAATTTCTTCAGTAGCCACATCTCATTGTAAAGGTATTTTAAGCAGCTTATCAGGATGCGAGTCCCAGGACTTACAAGAATGTGTTCATCTGGCATGAGCAGGGACAGTCGTGTTATTTTCCTCCTAGGTTTAAGGACGTTTATTATGAAATCTCATAAGATTTCTGTAAAATCTCATGAGATCACAGTAAAGCAAGTGTGACATCAGCACTGATGAAGCTTATGGGAATCATGTCCCTTTAATTTTTGAGGCTGATTTAATATGCTGAGAATGCAGCTGTTTCCAAATGAGCCTTCAGGGTTGCCGGAAACATAAGACCGCTGCTCCTTAACTCGTCTGCCACCTCTAAGGTGACAGACAGCAATCATTCCAATCAGATACGATCAGGATTATTGACACCCCCTGCTAGCGGGCGATTTGCCCCGAATGTGCAGGGGGCGGCATTGCACAAGCATTTCACTAGAAATGATTGTGCAATGTTAAATGCCGACAGCATATGTTGTTGGCATTTAGCCCTGTCGGGTGGAAATGATCCGCTATAACAGATCATGTCCGTCCGACATTTGTTAAATCGGCCCCTAAGTCTCTGTCTTGTCAAAATCCAACTTTCTCATTGTTTTCTTGTTAATCCCTCATATTATACTCAAAATTTAACCCACAAAACAAAACAATGAGAACAATGTAAAAATGTTGTTGTTTTTTAACATAAGTTTTATTTTAATTCTAGGCACCCAGTGCCAAAAGCAGAAAATTAACCCCAAAACATCACAGAACCTCCTCCATGGTGCTCTTTTCTTTGAAATCTTTTTTTTTCCTTCTGTAATCATGCAGGCCCATTTATCAAGCTCCGTACGGAGCTTGAAGGGCCGTGTTTCTGGCGAGTCTTCAGACTCGCCAGAAACACAGCTTATGAAGCAGCGGTCTAAAGACCGCTGCTCCATAACCCTGTCCGCCTGCTCTGAACAGGCGGACAGCAATCGCCCGACATCAACCCGATCAAATACGATCGGGTTGATTGACAGCTCCCTGCTGGCGGCCGATTGCCCGCGAGTCAGCAGGGGGCGGTGTTGCACCAGCAGCTCTTGTGAGCTGCTGGTGCAATGTTAAATGCGGAGAGCGTATTGCTCTCCGCATTTAGCGAGGTCTTGCGGACCTGATCCGCAGTGTCGGATCAGGTCCGCAAGCCCTTTGATAAATGGGCCTGTTAGAGTTGTTGTTATTTGCCCAAAAGCTCTATTTTAGTTTTGTCTGTCCATAGGACATTCTCCTTTTGGCAAGCATTTAGGCTAGCTCCAGTCAGACTTTTTTGTGTTTCTCTCTTAAGATTCAAGGGTACGAATATTTTAAAATGCAAGGGTACCAATACTTTCTGGCGACATCTGTATAAGACACAGTAAAAAATGGGGGACTGTGTGCAAAAAGCTGTAGAGTCAAGTGCAATTAAGAAAGACAATATTTTGGCATAATATGCTTATTCCCTGCAGCAACGGAAGCTTATTAATAAAAGGCCATTTTACTGCAAAAGCTACATGCGCTAATTTGTAAGAATATGTAATTTTAGCGCTTAGTTCCTTGCAATGTTAAGTGTTTAGTTCCAGCAAAGGCGTTATGACATAGTTAAAGTACCAATTGGCAGCTCCAGATAACCGATTCCCAAGTGGATACACGCAATGGTAGTCATACAACTGGGACACGAAACTATGTCTACCGATTGGCTGTATCCAATATTTTAACTATGTGTTTAAACCATTTGCATTGCAAAGGCACTAGTGCTACTATTACATGTTCTTATACATTGCAGCATGCAATTTTTGCACTATAATGTCCCTTTATGTGGTTAAACATGACAGCTTGAAAAATGCCCAATTCAAAGATTTCTGTACTTGACCCTCGTCATAACAGTGACTTGTGATTGACCCTCCATTACAGTCAATGATGCTGCATGTATCTCGTAACTGATCACCTTTCAGCGCATACAACGAACTTCACTATAAAGCGCCTCCGGGCGGACGGCGCGGACCAAACCCGTTTACCTCTCAATGGTTTCACGCCCTCTTTAACTCTCTCTTCAAAGTTCTTTTCAACTTTCCCTTACGGTACTTGACCGCTTTTGGTCTCATACCGGTATTAAGCCTTAGATGGAGTTTACCTCCCGCTTTGTCGGCAACACAAAAACACCTTCAAAGTGTTACAGAACAAATAAAAATGGGAAACAACATCCTAGATAAAGCAGTCAACCAAAATAAGCTTGAAAATAAAGGAAAAGAAAAAAAGGGGGGGAAGACAAGCTTATCAGCTTTGAATTAGCAAAACACATATGTGAGACAATATACTGGGATAATAGAGTCATTATGAATTCTATGGGGTCGATTTATGAAGCAGCGGATGCTGCATCCGACCCTCTCCGCTTCAGTTCTGACTGAAGCAAAAGTTAAGAAGCAGCGTCCTAAGACGAATACAATCGGGTTGATTGACACCCCCTGCTAGCGGCCGATTGGCCTCGAATCTGCAGGGGGCGGTATTGCACCAGCAGTTCACCAGAACTGCTATAATTCACCAGAACTGCTGGTGCAATGATAAATGCCAACAGCGTATGCTGTCGGCATTTATCGATGTGCGGCGGACATGATTTGCTATAGCGGATCATGTCTGTCCACACCTACATAAATACACCCCTATAACTTGCACATACAGACCAAAAGGTTCCTGTGTCTTTGCATATGACATGATAAAATCAACTGAACCTTTGAGGACCCTCACATCCTTAAACTCATAGGGGCATATTTATCAAGCTCCGAATGGAGCTTGATGCCCCGTGTTTCTGGCGAGCCTACAGGCTCGCCAGAAACAGCAGTTATGAAGCAGCGGTCACAAAGACCGCTGCTCCATAACCTGTCCGCCTGCTCTGAGCAGGCGGACAGACATCGCCGGAAATCAACCCGATCGAGTACGATGGGGTTGATTGACACCCCCCTGCTGGCGGCCTATTGGCCGCAAGTCTGCAGGGGGCGGCGTTGCACTAGCAGCTCTTGTGAGCTGCTGGTGCAATGCTGAATACGGCGAGCGTATTGCTCGCCGTATTCAGCGAGGTCTGTCGGACCTGATCCGCACTGTCGGATCAGGTCCGACAGACCTTGATAACTAGAGCCCATAGCATATATCAGCCATTAAACATAAGTTAATAAATTAAAGGGACAGTCAAGTCCAAAATAAACTTTCATGATTCAGATAGGGTATGCAATTTTAAACAACTTTCCAATTTACTTTTATCACCAATTTTGCTTTGTTCTATTGGTATTCTTTGTTGAAAGCTAAATTTAGGCCCTTGAAGGCCGTCTCGTATTACAGTGCATTTGGACAGTTTTTCACAGTTTGACACTGCTATGTCATGTGTGTCATATAGATAACATTAAGCTCACGCACGTGAAGTTACCTAGGAGCCATCACTGATTGGCTAAAATTCAAGTCTGTCAAAAGAACTGAAATAAGGGGGCAGTTTGCAGAGGTATAAATACAAGGTAATTACAGAGGTAAAACGTGTATTATTATAACTGTGTTGGTTATGCAAAACTGGGGAATGGGTAATAAAAGGATTATCTATCTTTTTAAACAACACTAATGCTGGTGTTGACTGTCCCTTTAACAACGTAATTTTGTTTAGAATATTTTGCAAATCAAGAACCGTTCAGGTATAGACCTCCTGTAATGCCTGATGAATTCTTTGTTCCTGCTTTGCTTTGACTAATCAGGGACAGATATAAATGAGTTTATGCTCTAACCTAACCAATCGTTTTGTAGAATGTTGCAGACTTAGGTAAATGTTACCAAACTTATATGAAGGAGGTGAAATAAGCATAATTGGTTTTACAAAAAAGACAGACAAAATAAATAATACATGTTTATTATTATATGGTTTATTTCCTTAACAATTCACAGGAGGTTAAGGGGCATATTTATCCATAATTTGTCCGCCTGCTCTGAGGCCGGGGACAGAAATCAACCCGATTGAATACGATCAGGTTGATTGACACCCCCTGCTAGCGGCTGATTGGCCTCGAATCTGCAGGGGGCGGCATTGCACCAGCAGTTCACAAGAACTGCTGGAGCAATGATAAATGCCGACAGCGTATGCTGTCGGCATTTATCAATGTGCAGCGGACATAATACGCTTCTTTGTATCATGTCTGTTTGCACATTGTTAAATATGCGCCTAAATGTTGACTTTAATGTAATTTTAATTTTAATCTACTGTATTAAGTTTAGTAAAAAGAATCTATTGAATCTTCTACAAGAGTAATGAAGTGAATAAGATGGCAATTTATAAATTATAACGCCTTCATATATATCTACCTAATCTTTTTTAGCTTCATTGTATAAACACATATACATAAGTTATTTGAATATTTTCTGTCTCAATCTGTTCATTTTTTTAAATGTATACATTTCTCCCATTAAGTGGAATTCCTTAGACACAAAACCAGACAACAGCTCCTTCAAACTATAGTCCCAAAAGTTGTATTTATCTATGTAAATATTGTTGAATTGGTTTGGCATGAAAGGAATTCACTGCAGCTATACAGTTCTGAATTATTAGACTACTGGTTGTCTGAAAGAAGAAATTCTAATCATGTAAAATAATATTAATATTATTGTTCATAATAGTTTGATAACATTTAATATTGAGTTCAGAGGATAACATGCATAAAGTATTTAATACTGAAGGAGACAAGGGATTTTTTATGATGTATACTATCTAGATATGTCTTGCACTTGTTATAAATATTATGTGGGTCCCTCCTGGAGGATATCAATTCTCATTCTAAATCTTTACTGTTAAAGCATGTGGATTGATTAATATATATATATATATATATATATATATATATATATATACACTGTATATATACAGTATCTCACAAAAGTGAGTACACCCCTCACATTTTTGTAAATATTTTATTATATATTTTTGAATATATAAAGTTTTGAGTGTACAGCCTGTATAACAGTGTAAATTTGCTGTCCCCTAAAAATAACTCAACACAAAGCCATTAATGTCTAAACCGTTGGCAACAAAAGTGAGTACACCACTAAGTGGAAATGTCCAAATTGGACCCAAAGTGTCAATATTTTGTGTGGCCACCATTATTTTCCAGCACTGCCTTAACCCTCTTGGGCATGGAGTTCACCAGAGCTTCACAGGTTCACAGTCCTCTTCCACTCCTCCATGACGACATCATGGAGGTGGTGGATGTTAGAGACCTTGCACTTTCCCACCTTCCGTTTGAGGATGCCCCACAGATACTCAATAGGGTTTAGGTCTGGAGACATGCTTGGCCAGTCCATCCCATTTACCTTCAGCTTCTTTAGCAAGTTAGTGGTCGTCTTGGAGGTGTGTTTGGGGTTGTTATCATTTTGGAATACTGCCCTGCGGCCCAGTCTCTGAAGGGAGGGGATCATGCTCTGCTTCCATATGTCACAGTACATGTTGGCATTCATGGTTCCCTCAATAAAGTGTAGCTCCCCAGTGCCGGCAGCACTCATGCAGGCCCAGACCATGAAACTCCCACCACCATGCTTGACTGTAGACAAGACACACTTGGTTGCCGCCACACACGCTTGACACCATCTGAACCAAATAAGTTTATCTTGGTCTCATCGGACCACAGATCATAGTTCCAGTAGTCCATGTCCTTAGTCTGCTTGTCTTCAGCAAACTGTTTGCGGACTTTCTTGTGCATCATCTTTAGAAGAGGCTTCCTTCTGGGATGACAGCCATGCAGACCAATTTGATGTAGTGTGCGGCGTATGGTCTGAGCACTGACAGGCTGACCCCCATCCCTTTAACCTCTGCTGCAATGCTGGCAGCACTCATATGTCTATTTAACAAAGACAACCTCTGGATATGATGTGGGCACGTGCACCCAACTTCTTTGGTCGACCATGGCGAGGCCTGTTCTGAGTGGAACCTGTCCTGTGAAACTGCTGTTGTCAGCCGCTTTGGAATCAGTCCGGGATGCAACCCAACTGCTAGCGTGAAATAGAAAGCACACGCTAGCACACTGAGAAATATCCAGGACGTGACCCACTCAGGAAACAGATGAGAAAGGTTAAAAAAATAATATTTGCTCCAGAATGCAGGAAAGCCACAAAGGAAAAAACGTCCCTTTAAGCAGGTCAAAGAATATAAAGGAAATGCTCTTATTTGCAGCTTAGAAAAAGGTCCTTATTAGCAGGCTTGTAACAAAGTTCCCTTTTGCAGCTTTGTAAAAGTAAATGTCCCTTTAAGCAGGCTTATAACAAAACAGAAAGTCAAAGTTCTCCTTTGCAACTTGTAAAAGTAAATGTCCCTTTAAGCAGGTTTATAACAAAACAGAAAGTCAAAGTTCTCCTTTGCAACTTGTAAAAGTAAATGTCCCTTTAAGCAGGTTATTAACAAAACAGAAAGTCAAAGTTCTCCTTTGCAGCTTTGTAAAAGAAAATGTCCCTTTAAGCAGGTTATTATTAATCAACGAAAAGATTGTGGAATAAGGCAAAAAGCAAGGTCAGGCAGGCAGAAGTCGGTATCCAAATATCAGCAAAAGGGTTAAGGCAAAAGGCTTGGTCAGGCAGGCAGAAGTCGGTATCCAAATATCAGCAAAAGGGTTAAGGCAAAAGGCTTGGTCAGGCAGGCAGAAGTCGGTATCCAAATATCAGCAAAAGGGTTAAGGCAAAAGGCTTGGTCAGGCAGGCAGAAGTCGGTATCAAAAAAACAGATATTGACAAGGTACTCACAAACTCCAGGGGATCAAACAAACAGGCCCCGATTCAGATCTCCCGCCGTGGTTTAAAGGCAGGAGCGTCAACGTCATCAGAGGGGTGTGTCGAGAAAGCGTCACGTTGCTAAGCAACGTGACGTCAGTTACACAGAGAAGATCCGGGAGCCGCGGCGACACGGCAATGAACGGAGGAAATCATGACAGCACCCCCCTCCTCAAGGACCCCTCCGGGGGACAGGACCAGGCCTATCAGGATGAGTCTTGTGGAAGGTCTTGATCAAAGTAGGAGCATGTACTTGATGAGCCGGTTCCCAAGAACGTTCCGTGACTGGATAACCTTTCCAATGAATGAGATAATACAATTTCTTGCCACGCAACTTGGAATCTAGAATATGGCTGATCTCAAACTCAGGGTGTCCATGCACAAATAACGGTGGAGGTTTAGAAAAAGGCTTAGAATACCTGTTAGTCATCACAGGTTTTAAAAGAGAAACATGGAATACCGGATGGACTTTGAGAGTCTTGGGTAAAGCCACCCTATAAGCAGTGGAACACACCTGACCCAGTATTCGGAAAGGACCCACGTATCGTGGTCCCAATTTGTTAGAAGGTTGTTTCAGGCGAAGAAATCGAGAGGAAATCCAAACTTTATCACCAGGGCGATATTTGGGAGCCTTCTTCCGTCGAAGGTCTGAAAAGAACTTGTAACGTTTAGAAGTTACAGAAAGAATACGATGTATTTTCCGCCAATGTCGAGTTAATCTTCGGGCTGTAAGATCAGAAGCAGGATTCACTGTGGAGGAAGTATGCAAAGGGAATGTTCTGGGCTGATATCCGTAAGCTGCATGAAAAGGAGAAGTCTGAAGGGAGGAATTGTACCGGGCATTATGAGCCAATTCAGCCAAAGGAAGGTAAGAAGTCCAGTTAGAGTGATAATGATCCACATAATGTCTAAGAAATGTTTCAAGACACTGGTTTACTCTTTCAGTCTGACCATTCGATTGTGGGTGGTGAGAAGTAGAGAGAGATATAGTAGTTCCAAAATGTTTACAAAGTGACCTCCAAAATCGAGAGACAAACTGTACCCCTCTATCTGAAACAATATCTAGAGGAAATCCATGGATTCTTACAATATGTGAAATAAAAAGTTCAGAGAGTCTTTTGGCAGATGGTAATCCTGGTAAGGGTACAAAATGGGCAGTCTTAGTGAACCTGTCGACCACCACCCAGATAGTATTGTTTCCAGCGGACAAGGGAAGGTCAGTAATGAAGTCCATGGATACATGAGTCCAAGGCTGGTGAGGTATAGGCAATGGTTGGAGCAATCCTGAAGGAAGTTGGCGTGGAGTTTTGTTCATGGCACATTGTGTGCATACTGAGACGTAATCCTTCACATCTTGAGAGAGAGTAGGCCACCAGACATGTTGTTTGAGGTTTCGAGTGGTAATACTGATGCCAGGATGTCCAGAAAGGGGACTATCATGAGCCCAAAATAAAATCTTGGAACGAAGGCGTTCAGGAACAAAGAGTAAACCATCGAGAGGTTTACAGGACAAAGGAAGATTCTCTTGAGCAGACTGTAATTCTTGTAACCAGGAAGTTGTTAACTGGGCTATGACTTCATGAGGTTGGAGAATGGTACCAGACTCAGGAACTGGGGTATCTTGAAATTGTCTGGAAAGGGCGTCTGCTTTAATATTTTTTGAACCAGGTATGTAAGACAAATTATAGTGAAACCGGGAGAAGAATAATGACCAGCGTGCTTGCCTGGAATTCAATCGTTTGGCTGTTTGGAGATACAGAAGGTTCTTATGATCAGTGAGTATAGTAAATGGCAAAGAAGTACCTTCCAGCCAATGTCTCCATTCATCCAATGCCATTTTGATGGCAAGCAACTCTTTATTCCCTACGTCATAGTTAAATTCAGAAGGAGTGAATTTTTTAGAGAAGAAAGCAACAGGATGAATCTTTCCAGTCTCTGGTATTCGTTGAGACAGAACAGCTCCAGCAGCAACAGAGGAAGCATCAACTTCCAAGATAAATTGAAACTCAGGATTTGGATGACGGAGAATAGGTGCTGAGGAAAAAGCTTCTTTGAGAGACTCAAAAGCTTCTATAGCCTCAGGAGGCCATCTTTTACAGTTTTGTCCTTTTCTAGTGAGAGAAGTAAGAGGAGAAGTAATAGTAGCAAAATTCTTGATGAACTTCCTGTAGTAGTTGGCAAAGCCTAGAAAACGTTGTAAAGCCTTCAAAGAATCAGGTCTAGGCCAATCCAAAATGGCAGAAAGTTTAGTAGGGTCCATTTCAAATCCAGATGCCGATATTACATAACCCAGAAAGGGTATGGATTTTTGATGGAAAGAACATTTCTCCAGTTTAGCAAACAGATGGAATTCTCTTAGACGTTGAAGTACTTTCTTGACGTGGTGCACATGATCTTGGTGGTTCTGAGAAAAAATTAAGATGTCGTCAAGGTATATGATGACAAAGATATTCAAAAAATCACGAAAGATCTCGTTTACAAAATGTTGGAAAACCGCCGGAGCATTGCATAGCCCGAAGGGCATGACCAAATATTCATAATGCCCAAATCGAGTGTTAAAGGCAGTCTTCCACTCATCTCCTTTGCGTATACGGATCAAATTGTATGCACCACGTAGGTCGAGTTTGGTGAAAATGGTGGCTCCCTGAAGATAAGTAAAAAGTTCAGGAATAAGGGGCAGAGGATAACTGTTCTTGATGGTAATCTGATTTAATCCTCGGTAATCAATACAGGGTCGTAATCCACCATCCTTTTTTCCTACAAAAAAGAAACCAGCCCCTACAGGGGAAGAGGAGGGTCGAATAAATCCTCTAGCCAGATTGTCTTTAATATATTCTTCCAAAGCCATGTTTTCTGGTTTAGAAAGCGGATATGTCTTGCCTCGAGGATAGGCAGCCCCGGGAAGGAGATCAATGGGACAATCAAAAGGGCGGTGAGGAGGAAGTCGTTCAGCTTCTTTTTTGGAGAAAACATCCACAAAGTCATGATAAGGCATAGGTAAGGAGTCCGGAGTTTCGACTGTGAGAGCAATAGTGAGTGGTAACTTGGTAATCTTTTGAAGACATTTAGTCTGGCATGTAGATCCCCAGGAAGTGAGTTCACCGAAAGTCCAAGAAAAAATGGGATTGTGAATCTGGAGCCAGGGTAATCCCAAGATAATGGGAAATTGCGGAGTGGGGATGACATCAAAACAAATTGTCTCGGAATGAAGTATTCCTACGGTGAGGAGTAAGGGTTGAGTAGAAAATTGAATATATCCAGAACCCAAAGGATCTCCACTGACCGTAGAGACTGAAATGGAATACTCTTTTTTTAATAAAGGTATAGAGTGAGTAGAGACGAATGTAGAGTCAATGAACACTCCTCCAGCACCAGAATCGATTAGAGCTTGAGTATAAATCTTCTTATGTCCAATTAGAAGGGTTACTGGAACAAAGAGTTTCTTGTATAGGGAATGACCACTGTTTTGGCTTAACTCAGTTCCCTGGACTAAAGTTAAGCCCTGGCTTTTACTGGTCTAGTAGGACAATCCCTTAATAAATGCCCTTTAAGGCCACAGTACAGACATAAGCCAAGAGTCCGTCTTCTCAAGCGTTCAGTCTCAGTTAATTTTATACTTCCCACTTCCATGGGTTCAGCCTGATCAGTAGTAGGAGAGACTGGAGTGACTGGATTAGAAAAACAAGGAGCCAAACGAAAAGGAGTTCGAGTTGAAGACCTCTGTGTTCTATCCTTTTCTTGTTGGCGTTCACGAAACCTGGCGTCGAGACTGATACAGAGATTTATTAAGGCTTCTAAGGACTCTGGAAGTTCACGATACACCAATTCATCCTTGAGACGCTCAGAAAGTCCTTTACGGAAAGCGGCTCTGAGTGCTCCCTGATTCCAAGTGGTTTCAGAGGCAAGGGTGCGGAACTCAATAGCGTATTGAGAGACTGGTTGATTACCTTGACGTAAATCCAGGAGAGTGGCTTCAGCAGCGGATGACCTTCCAGGTTTATCGAATACATTTGAGAACATAGATAAAAATGTATCAACATCCAAAAGTATAGGATCATTCTTTTCTAGCAAAGGTGATACCCAAGCCAAGGCTTTTCCTTTCATTAAGGAAATAAGAAATGTGATTCTAGAAGAGGGAGTAGCAAAAAGAGTAGGGCTATTTCGGAAATGAAGATGGCATTGATTCAGAAAGCCTCTACATTCTTCAGGATTCCCATCATATTTATCCGGAAGAGGTATCCTGGGGCTTAGTTGTACCTGAGACTGATTGTTAGGAATCGTAGGAGGTAATGCCTCAATAGGATTAGGATTGGGATTAGGATTGGGAGGTGCGGTAGCAACCAAATTTTGTAATAGAGCAGTTATTTGATCAAGTTTAGTGTCCAGAGACTGCAAGTGAGTGGCATGAGATCCCAAAAGCTGTCCCTGGTGAGCCACGGCCATGGATAATTCAGTGGGGTCCATTTTTATGGCCTGTTTGTAATGTCAGCCGCTTTGGAATCAGTCCGGGATGCAACCCAACTGCTAGCGTGAAATAGAAAGCACACGCTAGCACACTGAGAAATATCCAGGACGTGACCCACTCAGGAAACAGATGAGAAAGGTTAAAAAAATAATATTTGCTCCAGAATGCAGGAAAGCCACAAAGGAAAAAACGTCCCTTTAAGCAGGTCAAAGAATATAAAGGAAATGCTCTTATTTGCAGCTTAGAAAAAGGTCCTTATTAGCAGGCTTGTAACAAAGTTCCCTTTTGCAGCTTTGTAAAAGTAAATGTCCCTTTAAGCAGGCTTATAACAAAACAGAAAGTCAAAGTTCTCCTTTGCAACTTGTAAAAGTAAATGTCCCTTTAAGCAGGTTTATAACAAAACAGAAAGTCAAAGTTCTCCTTTGCAACTTGTAAAAGTAAATGTCCCTTTAAGCAGGTTATTAACAAAACAGAAAGTCAAAGTTCTCCTTTGCAGCTTTGTAAAAGAAAATGTCCCTTTAAGCAGGTTATTATTAATCAACGAAAAGATTGTGGAATAAGGCAAAAAGCAAGGTCAGGCAGGCAGAAGTCGGTATCCAAATATCAGCAAAAGGGTTAAGGCAAAAGGCTTGGTCAGGCAGGCAGAAGTCGGTATCCAAATATCAGCAAAAGGGTTAAGGCAAAAGGCTTGGTCAGGCAGGCAGAAGTCGGTATCCAAATATCAGCAAAAGGGTTAAGGCAAAAGGCTTGGTCAGGCAGGCAGAAGTCGGTATCAAAAAAACAGATATTGACAAGGTACTCACAAACTCCAGGGGATCAAACAAACAGGCCCCGATTCAGATCTCCCGCCGTGGTTTAAAGGCAGGAGCGTCAACGTCATCAGAGGGGTGTGTCGAGAAAGCGTCACGTTGCTAAGCAACGTGACGTCAGTTACACAGAGAAGATCCGGGAGCCGCGGCGACACGGCAATGAACTGAGGAAATCATGACAGCTGTATGGTCTTGCTTGCCCACTGTGCTGCAGCTCAGTTTCAGGGTCTTGGAAATCTTCTTATAGCCTAGGTCATCTTTATGTAGAGCAACAATTCTTTTTTCAGATCCTCAGAGAGTTCTTTGCCATGAGGTGCCATGTTGAACTTCCAGTGACAAGTATGAGAGAGTGTGAGAGTGATAACACCAAATTTAACCCACCTGCTCCCCATTCACACCTGAGACATTGTAACACTAATGAGTCACATGACACCGTGGAGGGAAAATGGCCAATTGGGCCCAATTTGGACATTTCCACTTAGAGGTGTGTACTCACTTTTGTTGCCAACGGTTTAGACATTAATGTCTGTGTGTTGAGTTATTTTGAGGGGACAGCAAATTTACACTGAATGACCTTGAATAATGCAAAGAAAACAAGTTCACATTGATTTTTAAAAAACACAAAACCAATGTTTTAACTTAGCAAGAGTTCACAAATCAATATTTAGTGGAATAACCCTGATTTTCGATCACAGCTTTCATGCGTCTTGGCATGCTCTCCACCAGTCTTTTACATTACTGTTAGGTGACTTTATACCACTCCTGGCGCAAAAAATGCAAACAGCTTGACTTTGATGGTTTGTGACCATCCATCTTCCTCTTGATCACAATCCAGAGGTTTTCAATGAGGTTCAGGTCTGGAGATTGGGCTGCGCCTGTCTTCTATTCTGTCAGCACACACCTTCCACTACGGCAGCAGCACACCCGGATCTGAACAGCAGAGGTTCCGGGATCATCAGTTGGTCTGCCTACACCAGCCAGTCTGTGGATATACACCATCCACAAAGAACAGCAAAACCGGCTTCTTATTCCTTATCCCTCACCATCTAGGGGTTTTTCTGACCAACTACCAGGACCTAAGCGCCGATACCGGTAACTGTTTTTTCTTTAGGTCTGGAGATTGGGTTGACTATGACAAGGTCTTGATCTGGTGGTCCTCCATCCGCACCTTGATTGATCTGGCTGTGTGGCATTGAGCATTGTCCTGCTGGAAAAAAACAATCCTTAGACTTAAGGAACAGTGTCAGAGCAGAAGGAAGCGTTTTCTTCCAGGATAACTTTGTACGTGGCTTAATCCACGCGTCCTTCAGAAAGATAAATCTGCCCAATTCCAGCCTTGCTGAAGCACCCCCAGATCATCACCGATCCTCCAGCAAATTTCACAGTGGGTGCGAGACACTGTAGCTTGTAGGCCTCTTCAGGTCTCCATCCAACCATTAGATGAAAAGGTGTTGAGTAAAGCTGAAAAGCAGAATTTTGAGTGCCTCATGCAGTACAAAGCCTAAATACGCCTTGTAAGTTGGCGACTGGCTAAGCAGAATAATGTGTGACTAAGAACCACATTTTAATTAAAAAAAAAGCATAGGTATTGTTTTGCAGGCAATTTTTGCAGCATTTAAAAATGTTTGGTTTATTTCCAAGTGGATATGCACCAACAACCCGTTTTGTGTGTGTGTGTGTGTATGCATGTACGTATATATATATAATATACACACACAGGGGTAAAAAAATATTGCAATGTTAACCCCATAAAGCCCAGGAATTTTAGAGAGAAGCTTGCCCAAAGTACCAGAGAATTTTTAGCATTTTTGCTATCACTCCATTTAAACAGAAATAATGCCTTGTTTTTTTCAGTAGACAAACCAAGGTATTGATCTAGGCCCATTTTGGTATATTTCATGCCACCATTTCGATGCCAAATGCGATCAAATAAAAAAAAAATTGTTGCCTTTTTTTTCTTTTAAAACATTTCACCTAGATTACAAATTTTGCTCTATAGAGGGTGCGAAACTAACGTAACAAAAGATGCCTTATTTCACCCTCCATATCGCTGCCGAGTTTTTTTAAAAAGCCACTTTGTGCGTGCGATATGGTTGCATTAAGCTCCATACCGCACAAAATCCAAGTGCTGCTTTGACGTGCTCGTGCACGCTTTCCCCATAGACATCAATGGGGAGAGAGTGTTAGAAAAAAACACCTGCGATCGCGAAATGAAAAGCTCCGTAACGCAGCCCTATTGATGTCTATGGGGAAAAAAAAGTTACGTTTAAACCTAACACCCTAACATAAGCCCCACGTCTTTCGCTGCCACCTACATAATGCTATTAACCCCTAATCTGCCGCTCCTGATATCGCCGCCACCGAAATAAATGTATTAACCCCTAATCTGCCACTCCCAATGTCGCCGCCACCATAATAAAGTTATTAACCTCTATTCCCCGTACCCCAACATCACCCACACTATAATAAAGATATTAACCCCTATTCCGCCGCTCCCCAACATTGCCACCACTAAATAAAGTTATTAAACCCTAAACCTCTGGCCTCCCAAATCACTGCCACTAAATAAACCTAATAACCCCTAAACCGCCGCCCCCCACATCGCAACAACCTAAATTAAACTTTATCAACCCCTAAACCTAACCCTAAACGTAACCCTAAACCTAACACCCCTAACATTAACATAATTAAAATAGACCTAAATTAAAGTTACAATTATTAACTAAATAATACATATTTAAAACTAAAAACAAACTTGCCTTCCCAACACATCTCCCCCTTATCCTCCCACTATCAGATTCTCCTTGATGCCTCCAAACTTACTAAAACTAGACAGATGACGGCCTGGGAGAGGGATTGGAGCATGGAAATATCGATTGAAGACTGGACTGATTTGATCCAGCACACTAAATCATCAATCCACTGCATGACGCTATACGAACTGTTCTATAAGTTGCTGACCAGGTGGCACTACGTGCCCACTAAGCTGCACAAGATGTTCCCAAGCAGCTCCACCCTCTGCTGGAGAGGCTGCCAGCAAGCGGGTGACTCCCATCACATCTGGTGGGCTTGCCCCACCATTACACCATTGTGGAGCAAATTGGAGGCTTTGTGCAGCCGTTTAGGTCTGATAACATCTTTACCCCCGGAAACGGCCCTGGTAGATGCCGGCCTCCGGTTCCTCTCTGTGCCCAACCGCACTCTACTGATCACGATAACAATGGCGGCGGAACTGCTAATAGCCCGCAATTGGAAGATACCAAATTGGCAGGCCCTAATCAAACTTATCTCCTACTTTCGGTCTATGGAAAGCTACGTATATAGTTTCTACCAACAAATAGACCTCTGTGCTTTGATTTGGGAGCCCTGAGACTCACTGGGAGAAGGCACGATCCACTCCATGTAAAGGATGGTAATTGCTACCAAAAGATATTTTTGCCATTCGGGAAGGGACTGTATTATTCCCCCCCTCCCTAAGATAGGCAGATCACCTCAGGATTCCCCCCCCCCCCCCCCTTTTTTTTTTCTTCTCTTTTTTTTCTCCGTCTCTCCTCTACCTTCCCTCCCCCTTACCCCCCTCATTAATGTCCATCCCCTCCATGGGATTTTCCCATTAATAGCCTTCCTCTTACCCCTAGATACGCAAGCACTTTTTATCTACCACCCTGACTTAGTCCCTGATCTACAACTTCTTGGTGAAAGTTACTTCTCTAACAATGGTTTAATATATTTATAATGTTGAAAATTCTTTGTATAGTGAGCAATATACCCGTATGGGTTGACTGTAGTTTGTATTGATTCTTGATCATTGCATATACTGTACCTGAACTGGAAGGCCTTCTTCCAACATGCTTCTGTCTTCATATGATATTTGTAATACTTTTTGTATATTGCTCTGTGAAATTGATCTTAATAAAAACTATTCATTTAAAAAAAAAAAAAAAAAACTTGCCTGAGAAATAAAAATAAAACCTAAGCTAGCTACAATACAACTAATAGTTATATTGTAGCTAGCTTAGGTTTTTATTTCACAGGCAAGTTTGTATTTATTTTAACTAGGTAGACTAATTAGTAAATAGTTATTAACTATTTACTAACTACCTAGTTAAAATAAATACAAACTTACCTGTGAAATAAAAGTAAAACTTAAGCTGCCTTACACTAAAACCTAACATTACAAAAAAAAACTAACATTACAAAAATAAAAAAACCTACCATTACAAAAAATAAAAAACACTAAAATTACAAAAAATAAAAAAACTACCATTACAAAAAATAACAATCGAAAATATCCGAAAAGGGCCTTTTGTAGGGCATTGCCCTAAAGAAATCATCAATTTTGTTAAAAAAGAAAAATAACCCCCCTAACAGTAAAAATGATTTAAGCAGCTCTCATTCCTATTGGCTGATTCGAATCAGCCAATAGGAATGAGAGCAAATTCAATCCTATTGGCTGATTTGAACAGCCGATAGGATTTTAGCAGCTCTAATTCCTATTGGCTGATTTAAATTTTTCAGCCAATAGGAATGCAATGGTACCCCCAGTATAAAAGGGGTACCTTGCATTTGAATCCTCAGTTTGCGGCGGACGATCACATGAAGAGGACCTCCACGTCGAATTGATGGACCTCCGCCTGGACCTCTGCCTTGGACCTTCGCCTGGACCTCTGCCTCCGCGCATTGACCACTCCGCCTCCGCAAGGATGAAGAAGATGCCGGTCCCTCGATGGTTGAAGATGGAGCCGCCTGGATGATGATGGAGCAGCTGGGATGAAGATCGTTCAAGCCGAACTTCAGCAACTGTAAGTACCTAAAGAGGGGTTAGTGATTTAAATTTTTCAGCCAATAGGAATGCAATGGTACCCCCAGTATAAAAGGGATGAAGATGGAGCAGCTGGGATGAAGATCATTCAAGCCGGACTTCAGCAACTGTAAGTACCTAAAGAGGGGTTTTTTTTTAAGGATTTTTTGGGGTGGATTTTTTTTTTAGATTAGGGCTATTGGGCAATCTTAAAAGAGCTGAACGCCCTTTTAAGGGCAGTAAAAGAGCTGAATGACCATACAAATGCCCTTTTCAGGGCAATGGGTATCTTAGGTTTTTGTTAGAGTTAGGTTTTTTATTTTGGGCGGTTGGTTGGGTGGTGGGTTTTACTGTTGGGAGGTCTTTGTAATTCTTTTACA